>NC_052121.1:8279034-8295208 GCF_012273895.1 Zerene cesonia | reverse complement strand
CACAAGCTACACAAGTTTCTGGACAAGCCCCTACACCGGGTGGCTCAGAAAAGGACGAGAAAGAAGAGACGAAAGATGACAAATCTGATTCAAAGGATAGCAAAGATAAGGACGAGCCGATGGACACGAGCGACATCAAAGAGGAAATCAAAACTGAAGAGAAGGAAGCTAAGGTAGTAAAAGAAGAAATTAAAGAGGAACGCCGTATGTCCGTCGACGAGGAGTCGCCTAAAGATGAAGAAAAATCTGAAGAAAAGAAAGCAGATGAGAAAGACGAGAAACCAGAAAAGGAAGATGACAAAAAAGATGACGTCAAGAGTGAGAAAGCTGAGTCTGAGGCTTCCGAGAAGCCGAAAGAAGAGAAGAAAGACGAAGACGACGACGACGTGGTACTCGTCAAGGAGGAGGAGGATCTCAAGGTTGAACGCCGCAAGTTCATGTTCAACATCGCTGATGGTGGTTTTACAGAGCTGCATACGTTGTGGCTGAATGAGGAGAGAGCGGCTGCGCCTGGTAGAGAGTACGAGATATGGCACAGGCGGCACGACTATTGGCTGCTGGCTGGCATCGTAACGCACGGCTATGGCCGCTGGCAGGACATTCAGAATGATTTGCGGTTCGCGATCATCAATGAGCCGTTCAAGATGGACGTCGGCAAGGGCAACTTCCTTGAGATTAAAAATAAGTTCCTGGCGAGGCGATTTAAGGTAATTTTTAATAAATTAACTACCTAGTCTTACTCAATAAGTAGCTTGTTAACATATAGATAGCTGTTGTTTTATTTTTAACTAGAATGACTATAAATACTAAGAAATTATGTGATCAAGTTAACGATTGGCAATTAATTAATGAATAATGTGGTATACACATGATTGTCTATTATCGATCTCACTTCTTTTTGGACAACTTACAGACAATTTTTGTTTCATGGATAAGCACAAACGTATTCTCGTGATGTTCTTGCGCTCACAAAACATGTGCCCTTCCAGCTGCTAGAGCAAGCGCTGGTGATAGAGGAGCAGCTGCGGCGCGCCGCGTACCTGAACCTGACGCAGGATCCCAACCACCCGGCCATGTCGCTGAACGCGCGTTTCGCCGAGGTGGAGTGCCTCGCCGAGTCGCACCAGCACCTCAGCAAGGAGTCGCTCGCCGGCAACAAGCCGGCTAACGCGGTGCTGCATAAGGTATGATGCCACACCTGCATTTATACTCGTATACACGAATAGTGCCCTGTGAGACGCGCATGCCACTATGCATTATGCATTTGCTACTATTTTTTCGCGTTTTTGTTTTTGTGCGAATATTAAACATTTGATGAGATTAAAGTCTTTTTAATTGACTTTCGGACGTTTCGACCGCTCTACAACGAGCGGGGAATTTGCACGAATTAACGAATGTATGGTACATATAGGTGCTGAACCAGCTGGAGGAGCTGCTGTCGGACATGAAGTCGGACGTGTCGCGGCTGCCGGCGACGCTGGCGCGCATCCCGCCCGTGGCGCAGCGCCTGCAGATGTCGGAGCGGTCCATCCTGTCGCGCCTCGCCGCCACCGCCGGCAACCCCGTGCCCGCCGGTGCGTGTAGACGCAAGATACATTGCAATAATGCTTCATATAACGCCCCCATTCTTAACCAAGCACCTCCTCTGAAGGACTGCTTTAGAATTCGAGTTGAAATGTTAATGATCATGAATCGAAGAAACGAATAAATGAAATAAATAAATGAATGTATGAAATTAAACATTGTGCATATGTGTGTGTGTAATAAAAGTACGTTTTCCTTAGTTCTGTCCTTTTAAAGCAATTCGATAATGTATTTCCAGGGCAAATGGCGCAATTCCCGGGCGGGTTCCAGTCGGGCACGCTGCCGGGCTTCTCTGCGGCGGCGGCGGCGGCCAACTTCACCAACTTCCGGCCGCAGTACTCCGTGCCTGGACAGCCCGCCACGCCCTCATCTAATGTGAGCCATATTATGTAAAACTGGTTTTTTGGGTTTTTGGGATAAAACTATAGTATTTCCCTTTCTCGGATATCAAACTTTCGCTCTACTAAATTTGATCCAAATCGAATTTCAGTTCAGTAGTTCCTGAGATTAGCGCGTTCAAAGAAGCAAACAAACATTTGACTTATATTAGATATTAGTAGGCTTATGTCTATCATATATAATGTTTCGTTTAAATTTAATCTATTTAATAATTCGTTTTTCTTTCAGAAATCGTAAGCTAGCGGATTGTGTCGCGCTGAGAAACAATTTATACCAGTATAACAGGTAAACATATATCTTTATTTGTTTTTTTTTTTCTAATTGTGTTTATCATATGTGTTAATTTATGTTTTTTTATTTATGTTTCAGCATTTGGTGTACCGCAAGCGCATAGACGAAAATTTTAGTTATAAGCTTTCCAAGATTACTGTTCCACCTTGGGGTTAAGCGATAATTAGTATTTAGTGCAGTTATGTTAAGTAACACAATAATAATGTCATTTTGAAATGGAACTCACAATATTATTTATTTCATCCTTACCTGTATGAATCTTGATTTATGCATGTTTGTGGATTTATGAAAACTTTATTTTTAATTTACCAAAAATGAAAAAAATAAATCATACAGTTAAGTATATGTATTATTTTATTTATATCCCTTAGTCTCGCTGATGTTCTGAACTCTAAATGTGTAATATTCTGATGTTATAGACCTCTGGGTCTACTGTGGTAAATCCTGCCATTATAAAGACAGTACACACGTTTTCATCATTTAAAAAATATATATACACGCAGTGGTGGCTCAGAGTTCATTCAATAAGCAATAACACCACAAAATATTAATCATACTAGCTGCGCTCGACGGTTTCACCCACGTTGTCCCTTAGGAATATCAGTTCAGTAGATTTTTTTTAGATTTCATACTTTAATATTATAAGGGAGTTATCGAAGTTGAAAAATTTTGTTTCAAAATAAAAATAGAGGCGACATTTTCAAAAACATTTATTTCATGCACACCAAATTCACACAATACATAAGTACATATCACCAAGTGTAAGTGTCATCTTCCGCATTATATTTAACACTGTCCAATGATTTTATTGCGCTCGGATCTGACGAACAAAAGTGCAACAATAGGTCTTCACTGATCCCGCAGTCTGATAGATTCTCCTTTTTGAACGCCTTTGCAAAGTGATTCGGTTCATTTTCCTTAGCGCTTTCTTCTGGAAAAGACAAAATCATAGATACTTATGGTCAGTCAAAGGAGGTGCTGACTAAAGATTCGCAAGACTAGTCAGCGCTTCGCTTGCTTGTTAAAGAAAAAGGTTCAGTTAAAATCTGTCTGTATAAAAAATTTACATCTAAGCAAATAATTTTTGTGCGAAATTGCTCCAGACATCATATTTAACAATCAAACAATATATTCCCACAAAATTGTTGTATGTATTTGCTCACATTAATATTCATCAAAATAAGAAAAAAAATACCTTCAGCTATCGTTCTAGCAGCCCAAGAGAATGCGAGGGTGGGCTGGAGGTGGGCGAAGGTTGCGCTGAACTGAGCTGATGATGTTGTTTTTAGGACGTTGAATAGTGAATGTATGGTGGTTGGTAATATGGGACCGCGCAGTTCTATTGAATAGTATTTCTTGTTGTCCGATAGGATTACATTTTCTCGGACCTGAAATTTTAGTATATTGGTTATTAACAAATTCATAATAACCAGCTATAAAATTACTCATTTGGATGTATTTGTAAAATTAGATAGCCGAAAATTCACAACAAAATTATATCTTTTTTATAATTAAAATTGGTTAATTTAATTTATCGTTGGAAAGTTATTATATGAGGAAAGGAAACACAGGGAAGTGTTATTCATTTAATAGAACACTCCTGTCTTATTTGTAAAAAATAGAATTGCTTGTTGAATGTTGTCCGTTTCCGCATTCCAAGGCATACGCACCCCTAATATACTGCTACAATAGCGGTCCGTTCCGGCTCTCCCCACTGCTACTACCACATCTTCGTAGACTATGAAATTAAAAAACCTTGTGTTCTCGAACATCGGTCGAAAACACATGTGTTATAAAAAGTTCAGGTGGTGCACCTTGAGCGAGTGCAGCGTGCCGCCGTGGAAGGCGGTGGGCGCGAGCAGCGTGGGCGGCACGCCGGCCAGCGCGCCCGTGGCGCCGGCCAGCGAGCGGCAGTTGAGCAGGAAGTTGAACAGCGCCTGCGCGTCCGCGCCGCGCACGCACGCCAGCGACTGCGCCGCGCTGTCCACGCTGCTCTCCGCGCTCTGCGCCAGCCGCGCCTGCCCGACACACCCACCACACGCACTTATATAATGCATATAATGCAATCTTACGGCTCTGTTGAGTCCCCTTCACTTAAGCGGAACGGAACACGGTGGGATTTTGGTCGGTAAGAATCCGACATAACCCACGGCTCCTTATCCTCCGGCTATGCAACATTTCCCCACTTAAAAAAAGTGCTCTTTTGTAGATGGATTTTTTTATAGCAACAGCCTAATTTACTCCTTCGTTATCAGCTATCTGATATTATTACTTGTCTAGGTTTTCTGCCAAGAATCAAAAAATACGATACGCCTATTAGTGTGTTATGATACACACTAGTTGCGTGTGGCGGTGTGACGTTATCTCACAAGTCACAACGCTCCGCAACTCCACAAGTGCTGCGCGTGCGATATTATTGACCACAATAGAAACTTAACGCATTTGCAAACTTACAACAACATTATCCATTGTTACTCAGCACTATACTAATTATTTCTTTCTACAAATTACAAAAAAGAGTTTTAACGTATTTCTGTATTTAAAAGCATTATCTAACACGCAATATATATCGCAAACCTGCGCGTTATTTATCTTCCTCAGCTCCTCAGTCTCGAGACCCATCTGCGACAGGAACTCGTCCGGGTCCTCCTCATCCCCCGACTCTCTCTGTTCCTTCACTTCGTCCATGGTGTCGTAGCAGCTATCGTGCGACGAGTTCTTGCGGTCTTCGTCTGAAGTATTCAATTTCTTCTTGTTGTCCGGCCGGAGAGGCATTGTGAATTCTACATCTGTTGGTAAGTGGTGAAATTATATGATGACGATTCAAAAGTGCTTATAGGAGAAGTCTAATTGAATAAATTAATGTTAGAGCTTGACTGACGAAGAACAAAGATTAGTTATAGAGATGTTCGTTAAATATAGAGATATAAAGACACTAAGCTCTTTAACAACCGGCGTCGTATCGTAGTGTACGTACTACGCGCGCAGGAAGAGAGCGATATAAACACGCCCGTTGTCAAACAAGTGCGCACACAAAGTGGTGTTGCAGCGTTTTGATGTCGAGTACTGGCTTAAAAAAGTAGTCATAAAATACTTTGCCGGTTCGGCAAGTTGTGGCGTTTCTGTCTTTAATACGTTCATATAAGCTTCATCTATACGTTTGTATGTAACTGACTCCTTAAGACTTATATTTGCGACAACAATTTCATGACTTTACTTATGAGCCGATATAAGAGTTTAGTGGATTCTATCACTGAAGCATTAGTTATTTAAATAAACATATCATTTATTACACAATAATTCAGCTGGAGTCTGAGAAAGTCTGAAAAGGCCGCGTTATTTGTGTGTATGTATAACCTTCCTGCCGGAGCGTGTTGCGGAAGCCGCGCGTGGTGGGCGCCACGAGCGCGCACGGCTCGGCCAGCCCGCACAGGCCGGCCGCCACGAACAGCACCGTGAACGTGTTGCCGCACACGTAGAAGTACGGGCAGTGCAGCGCGCGGAGCAGCTACCGATTTTTACTTTTTTTTAATAGCGGGCAACCGAGCTGGTGGTTCGCCTGATGGTAAGCGATCACCACCGTCCATGAGCATTCGCAGAGTTAGTGCCTCTGCGGATGCGCTCCCGCTTTTACGGGGTAAGGGAAACGGGCCTCCGGTTCCCCCACTCGCCGTACAAAACACAGCTGCATGCCACTATTTCACGCCCGTTTTCCGTGGGGGTGTGGTGTAACCCTGGTGCGAGCTGGCCCAATTCGTGCCAAAGCGTGCTCGATTCTCACATACAAAATTACCCATAACTAGCTCAACAGAGTACTGGGGGGTTAGCGTGATGTCTTAAAGCAGTAGTAATTCCAGTGTGGGAAAAGACAGACCTATATTGGTCGAATAGCGCCCTCACCTTCCACGTAAGTACTGCTTATAAGACATCATGAAAACCCCCCTGAATGGAGTTCAAACAGGATGATACTAAAAGGAAATAAACATAATGTTACATAGGAATAAGGTATTAAGGATTGTTAATAACAATTTGGCTTAGATATATTTTGTTGACACATGCAAACACACAAAAATCTAATTTCATATTTAATTTATATTACGAGAAAAGCAAAAGTTTGGCTCCTTAGCTTAATAGTTAGAGCATCGATTGTGTCAATATACGCACGTGTCTTTTTTATATTTACTGTAAACAAATTTTCCTCATACATATGTAATAAAATAGTGTATAGACTTGTGAAAATGTTTTAATGTATTCGACTTTATAAATTATTATCTAATAATTACCTGGAACAAAGATCGAAAGCTTTCCGTCCATTCTGTCAACAGGGCCTGTTTCACTTCCTCGTTCGTTGCCATAAAGCTAGTGGCGGCTACCTTACCAGATGAGCGCGGGAAGAGGCTTAGCCAAGGTAAGTGCGGATGCTGCCAGTAGAGACAAGTCTGGTGGAAGCGAGCTCGCGGGGACGTATCCAATGTGGAAGATGAGGTTGTATCGAGACAACGGACAAACCTAAATATGCCATTTCAAATCAAAACAAAGGAATGATAGCCTTTTTCACCAATCTTGTGTACACATTGTGAGCGTGAAGTGTAGTACGTTAGTATGATGCTATTACAATTTATGATTATTGATAGTTTTTTTACTTCCCGACCACAAATATCGCTCAATATATCTAATTTTTTTTTAATTTAACATACACACTTTTATTAAATCTATTTCAAGATACTGATAAACTAGCTCTAACAGAATTAATGCTTTTTTATTTATAACAAATACATGTACAAGCATATTCAAAAAGTTTAAAAAGATTCTTATTCAAAATTACCTTTCACATAAAGAAATTTCCAAAATAAAGCAGGCTGTAAAAATACATTTCTATCACATTCTATCATATTATCATCATTAAATTTAATTACATAAAAAAAAACATTTTGACGTAATCCTTTATTTAAAAACCTACCCTGTGATTCCAGATGCTTCTTCGCTAGCTTTTAATTTATTTGTCCAAGGGAATGGTTTTGTCGACATTAGTCTCACTTTTGTTTTCAACGCCCAATCTATGGGTAATTTTTTGTATTTTTGTTCTGTGACTTTCTAAAATGATTGTGTAAAATTATCTTAAATAATAGATACCATGTATAGGATAAAAGTTAAGTTCAATTATTTATGTCTAATTTTGAATTAAATTTGGAAATCTTGGTAAATTTATAATTTTATTTATAAAGATGTTTTTTTTTATTTATATCAGTTAAAGATGCATAACTTTTAATTGATCAATTTAAATTGTTTTAAACATTTCCAATTGATATATGACTGAGATTTTTACTTACAGTTTCCACAGTATGATCGGCTGTGAATTTTTGTAATAAATTTGAAAATGTAGATAACTTCTCTAAGTCAACTTCATGTGGAGGCTTTTCAACAACTTTAGCCGGTAGCTTTAATAATGCAAATAGTGTTTTGTCATTAGATTCATCTAACTGTGGTCTTTCCTCTAGTTTTACTTTTTTATTGTGTTCTGCAGCATTCCTATATTAAAAATATTCATACTTAATTAAGTGACTATAAGATAATCCTAACTTATTAAAAATTTGAAAGTAAATTTGTCTGCTTTTTCTTTACACATACACCACCGAAACATTGGGATGAAATTTGGAACAACAATAGTTTGAGGCAGAAGAAAGGTCATTGGATAAACTGGAAATCCTATGGACAAAGATGTGGGTAGAAACCTAGTATATATTAATATTAAAGTATTTGCTTTATATATAAAATTGACATACTTTGAAAATGGATTTTTTCTTTTATCACCATTGAGAATTCGGGAGAAATCTAATTCAGCTGCAGGCTTAATACATTGTGTGGTGCCTTCAGCAGTAGGTTGCAGCGGTTGTTTCATACGCTCCTATAAAATGATAATAGTTAGTGAACATTTTTAAAAAGAAAAATGCAATGTTAATCATAAAAGACTAGAAAATATTTGCAGTTCTGTGTCATATAGTGCAAATTTACAGGGTTATCAAATATGGTGATGGATGAAGGATGTTATAATTAAATTTTTAATTTTGTTTAAAGTATTAGGTAAGCTGTTATATAGACTTAATTATTTCTCTGAATCACGTGTTACTTCACATGAGCACGAGTACTGAAAAACACATGGTTCATCGCTAATAAATTTAATGCATGTACATACTTGTAAAGCTTTCTTTTTCTTTTTAAGCTTGTGAAGCTGCATCACTTGGTTTGGTGTTTTCCATGGCGATGGGGGATCCATTTCTTTTTACAATTTCCTGTCTTATATTTATACAGTTAAATATAATTTAATTCAGGTAGATTTTATTAATAATTACAACACTAATTTTTGAATGCCATTATGATTCTCAAATTAATAATACACATTTTCATTGAAATAAAGATGTAAACTTTAAAGACTTACAATGTTTGTAAATTGTATGTCAATTGTCAAACAAATTCCAGACCGTTATCGTCTGTCAAAGACCAGTGTCAACAAATCATACATGTCATGTTCCATGCGTAAATAGTGAAGTGTTGCCGTTATACAGTAGAATCCTTTGCTTTACATTTATTGAAAGAATATTGTAATATTTTGTGAAGTCATTTTCAATTTTTCAATTTTCAGAAAGAAATGTATATTTTTCTTAGTTATAGATTAGTTATTGTTATTATACAGCACCAAAGTCATAGAAATGGTTATAACTATATATATATAGGTATAGATTAATTATTAGAAGAAATTTAATAAATAAAGAAATGATGAAACATATGCACTATACATGAAATATATGCACCGCTAAATTTAATTCTAGCAGTGATGGCTCAGTGGTGGACCTCAGACTTAAATAGGAAAGTCGAGGGATTGCGATCATGCGAGTGTGCAGGAAATAAATTAAATTTTCAATTTATCTGCGCATTATCCACATCATCACTGGTTATTTTTTTATGTCATAGTCGGCGCTACCACCGCCCATGGACATTTGGAGAGGTGTAAGGTCGAATGTAACGACCTTACGCCTCTTCAAATGGATTGCTGACTGCAAAATGGAAAAGGATTAGGAAAGGATTGAAGGAAGAAGTAAAGGAAAGGACTGGGAAAGGTAAGGAAGAGGATATGGGCCTCCAATACTTCCCCGGTGCAAACTGGCCCAATTCGTGCCGAAGCATGCTCGACTACCACAAAGGCTTGCTACCAAAATTGCTTGAAAGGGTGAAATAAAATATCGTGAAGAAACCGGCATGTCGAAGATTCAAAAACTTCGACGACATGTGGCATCTGCCAACCAATTGGCCAAAAACCATTGGCCAGTGCGATGGATTATCGGCTGAACCCTTCTATAAACCCTGTGTTCTTGCAGTGGGAATACATTTGGGCTGATGATGGTGATGCTGATGATTTAATTCTTAGCTTTATAGCAAAATTTTGTGTTGTAATAGGCATGTATTAGATTTAGGCTTATGTACATATATATGCAGGCTTAGATGCATCTATAATATAATGTCTATCATTGTCCTGTCTTGCTAGGAGTGATTTACTCCAAGCGCACGATCTACTCGCATGCTTTAGAATCTAAAATTTCGGGAACGTGTACTTAATCCGTACTTATGCTATCGATTATGATTTATGACCATGACCAATAGTAGCGGAACAGCAATGGAAAATTTTAAAAGAGTAGAAAAAATATTCAATTTGTAAGCACACGAAGTTGCATGGTTCTGCTAGTATCGCATACATAGTGAATGAAGACTCTATTAGGTTGGTGTTTATGTATGTGTATAAGAATATAACGCTTGTTATTTTCTCTAGGAATGAAAGTTGAGTTTATACACTAAAATATAATAGTTATTATCTTTTAGATAAGATCCAGTAGGGTATAGCTACATTTGGCATAGGTACCTATTTCTAGAATTTCTAGTGTCGTTGTGCCTAATGTTCTTAGAAAAAAAAAACAAAACAAAACCTATATAGCATATAACCTAGCGGTCCGCCCCGACTTCACTCGTGGTACTCTCTCACTCAGTGACGTTGTAGTTTTCTAATGATGAAATTATTTTTAAAATTGGTCCAGTAATAAACTCCAGATCCAGTTTTAGTGTGTATTACAAACATTCTGTATACAAAACGTAAATGTTTCTTATTTATAATATTAGGTGAGATACATTGAACAGAATATTAAATACAATCGAGACTACTGGCACCCTAAATTGTACTTATCATTCTGTGCCCTAACCTATGTTTATGAAATATGAATCATTGTATTATAAAAAATATTTTGCATCAATGAGTTACGCTTATAAAAATGGCAATGTTTTTCCCCTATTTCGATTAACACTCTTAATTTAACTATGTATATACCACAAAAAAATCTGTGTGTTCTATTTATTGCAGTTGTTTGATCTGTCGCCTACCCACACAATATCGTGGGCGATTTTCCAATAAATACGCCATGAATCATTCTGCTAACTTCTCAATTTAGTGATTTTTCAAATTTTTTTTTAGAGGGATTGATCCGTTTAATTATCATACTAGAGCATATTTACTTATAATACGGGAATCCTACTAATGTTATAAATGCGAAAGTTTGTAAGGATGTGTGTGTGTTTGTTGCTCTTTCACGCAAAAACTACTGAACCGATTGCAATGAAAATTGGTACGTAGTCAGCTGGACACCTGGAATAACATATAGACAACTTTTTATCCCGATATTCTTACGGGATACGAACTTACGCGGGTGAAACCGCGGGGCGCAGCTAGTATTTTATATACGGAAAAATCTTGTAGAGCAAGTTGTAAAAATATACAAAAGAGAATTTAATATCAGATCGGTTTGAGCAATCTCTCTTATATGAAATGTAGAATACTGTTTCTACCTTTAACACTGTGTATAAAAATGATAATGTAAAAGGCAACTTGTATTTAAAGTTAGCTACCGAAATTTTTAGTTGTAAAGAAGCTTTCATTTCAACTTTAAACAAGAAGTATTTAATTGGTTTCAGACTTCAGGCAATTTAAGACAACAGCTGGACTGCACTATAGGGACGTTACGATGACCTATCTCCGTATGCTCTGGCGTTTTACGCGGCAGTTACTAGTCAGGCAGTCACACGTTGCTCTCCTTCGCACAACCGCGGCTGTACGCCTAATGTTCGGACACACGTGACAATATTACAAAGAAAAAAAATAACAGCGGGAAATCGAATCGTTCGAATTTTCCAATCCCGAAAAAAAAATGTTGCTATGAAATAGTGTGTGATACTAAATTTAAATTATTTATCCCGCGTAATGACACGTTTTATGAGTATCGGTTGTGTATTTTTAAAGCAGCGTTTCTTTTTGGTAAGTAAACATTTACTAAATTATAACAGGTTTATAATTATTTAAACATTTAGTTTTCATGTACGTATGTAATCTACATTTAAAATAAAGAAACCTTTTTTATAATAATTCTTACTTAACATTACAAAATAGTTCCAGTCACTTTACATAAAAGCGGCTATAATATGAAATCACTTTAAGTTTGTTCTGACTTACACAATTCCATGAAATCCATGATGTCAAACTTCGCGTGTTGTTAAGGATAACATAAAACTATTTTCGTACATTACTGTAATATATCGCGAGTATACACAGAACTTGCATTGTACAAGGGCAGTGAACAGCTGCAGGGTTTTAGCAACGTGAGCAAGGGATTTTGTGGTAATGACAGCATCGGAAGCGTGATTTGGTTTTGTTGCATTCTTTATTAGAGCCAATAATATATTGAGAATCCTTATCACTAATGTTATCACATCATTTTATGGTCAATAAAAAGTAAATGGGACAATTAAATATAAAATAAAAACTAAAATGCTTTCAGTTGTATAGAATTAATAATAACTAGTCTGTTCTGAGATAAATTGTTATATTTTTAAGCGGGAATGTTTACTAAAACGTTATTTATAAAACGCCAAAGCGTAAAAATTAACTCCATCGTCCAATTACTCATAACTAAATCCGCAAAATTTTGCAGAAAAAATAAACTCAATACAGCCAGTGTGCGAATAAAAATATTATAAAGATCGTGTACTGATATAATTGATTTTAATATACAGTTTAAGTTTATATAGTTTGAGCTAGGTGACCTAACCTATTCTAACACTAATTTCCTATATAAATAATAATTTGTTTTATTTTAAACACGGACTGTCAACATAGCAGAAATAAATACAATAATACTTATGCTAAAACAAACAGCACAGAAGGCGGCCTTATCGCTTAAAATTATAATTATTCACTTTTAGTTTCTTTTCGACCGGAGCTTAGTCTTAGGGTTATCTGTTTGAAATTTTATGTGTTAGACAATGATTACGTATATTTAATGTTCGCAATTTTAATAATGTGTTTTCTTCTTATATAATTTCAATTACCATTTTTTTTAAGTGGGAAAATCTTGCATAGATACCCACGACCCCCCGGGGAAGAGGCCGCGGGTTATGTCGGATTCCTACCGACTAAAACCCCACTGTGTTCCGTCAAGCCGCATTGTTGAAGGGGCCATGGGTACTTGTTGGATTCGTCCGCGACCCCCTGGGAAATTACCAATACCTACAAATCTATGCTAAAAAATCCACAATGTAAATTTAAGACTAACAAATCCATATGTACTCAAATACTCGTATATAAATTTGTAATAACATAATATTTATTTTGAGAGATACATTTGTTTTATTTTGTTATGTAAAGCCGAGTTAATAAATTATGAGACCTATCAGATTAAATTAAAATTCAATCCAGTTTTCCTTGAAAATGTGTTATATTACAAATTTCCTTTACTTACATTGTTTAACTTATCAGTTTTCATGAATTACGTACGCTTTGAGGCATTGACCGTGTTTGCTTTTTCACGTAGACAGGTGTCTCGTAGATTAGGCGTTGCTAGGTCACAATTAATTGGCGAGATGGTACGACTGTGTTGATTGATATCTTATATAATAGATATCTTTGGTTCAGCGGAAGGACATTAACCTAATGTGTTTACTTAGTGTGGTGTTTGCCCTACATTTCAAAAATGTGATCTACCTTGTAATTTGAGGAAAAGATATATTATTTATATTTTAAGAATTAAAAAATGGTGGATATTCATATCTACATATGCAATACTGATAATAAAATTGATGACCTGGTTGTCTGACAGCAATCGCTGGCTTAGCCTTATGGCGTACTTATGTACGCCTGTTGTGCTCTTATGTATGTATAATATGCATATTCTATTACTTTTTTATCCTTTGGTACAAAATAAAATATTTTTGTTGAAATTTGATATTTTTTAAAATAGAGTAAAATAGCTTATATTTATATTTAAGTAGCAGATAGATCTAGATAAATGTGAAATTATTCTAAAAATGGTTTTATACTTAAAATATCTCTATATAATAATTTTTATTTGCATAAATATGGTTTTTACATGTTCTTATATGTGATATTCATACATCACATTAGCCAATTATATAAACATGCAAATATCTCTATCTCTCTTTATAGTATATAAATCGTAGTAATAAGATATCTCAACACTTTGGTACATGGATTTGATATCGTCTTATAATTGTGTATAATGTTACATTAGTGCTCAATCCCTAACGATCAATCAAAAGCCTTTATGCGTGCGGATTATCCTACGGAAACGTCATCTCATCGCATGCAAATGCAAATGAGATTTCATACATCGCGTTCAACATCCAATAATTAATGCGGGGCCACAGCCGGGCCTCAAGCGAGCTGTCATCGGTCCCATATCCCCATTCAGCTGATCAATGGCAGTGCGCTGTCAAAGCACTTGTATAGGTTGTCTTTACGCACAACATTTGAATAGAGTCTGCTCTAGAGTGGGTACAGTTTGCATCCGACGTTAGATTGCTGCGATTTGTTTTAACGTTTGTACAAAGATGAAATGTACGATAGCAGCTCCTTTGCTTGCAATTGTCCCGTAAAGTTATTGATGAGAAAGTCATTTTCGCTGTTTAAATGAGGCAAGGCAAATTAACATTTAGGTTTCCGCCCGTGACCTCACCCGAATACTCAATGGAAGAGCAACACAGGCATATTTGTAAAGAGATTTAAAAGAAAATTACACGAGTTTAGTCGCATAGTTCGATGGCATGACCGTGGGATGACCAGGGTAAAAGTATTCCATGTCCTTTCTCGGGTTTCGAAGTCGTGAAGAGGAGACAGTTATTTTCACATTTATAATATTAATGGGGAAGAGACGAGTTGATACCTATTGAATATATAACTATAATAGAAAAGTTTGTGAGGATGAATGTATGTATGTTTGCTACTCTTTCAAGCGATAGATAGATCTACATAGTAATGTGCGAGAAAATAAAAAATAAGCTATAGAAATATTTGTCTTTGTTCACGGGTTCGTTACGAACGTGAATCGATAAACATACAAGTAAGTGCTTATCACTTCATGTCGCATAAGGAGCTTTGTATCAATGTCATGCCAATAGAAATGGTAAGGTTCATCCTACTAATCCTATCCTACTATCCTATCCTACTATCCTACTAATATTATAAATGCGAAAGTTTGTAAGGATGTATGTGTGTTTGTTGGTCTTTCACGCAAAAAACTACTGAACCGATTGCAATGAAATTTGGTACGTAGACAGATGGACAACTGGAATAACATATAGGCAACTTTTTAACCCGATATTCCTACGGGATACGGACTTACGCGGGTGAAACCGCGGGCGCAGTTAGTATTATAAACGCGAAAGTTTGTAAGAATGTATGGATGTTTAAGACTCTTTCACGCAAAAAGTTGGGATCTTTATGAAATTTCGTACAGAGATAGATTATAGCTTGGATTAACATATAGGCTGCGTTTTAGCCGGGTACTATGCGAGCGAAGCCACATGTTCCAGCTATTTATAACATATGATAGAGTATTAGGATTATTATATTCTTTTTGAGCTATCTAGTGAATTGTTTATGTATTAAATATATAAAGAAGGTTATTTTGGTACATAGTAACCAATAACAAGCCATTTTTACAGCATATTGGAGTTTATCAATACTGTTTGTACGTGAGATAAACAATTTTGCTAGGTTTAGAAGATACATTGTGCCTGCTGCGGTTTACTTTTAAATTATATACCTTCTTATATATTAATAACTGTAAGCATTATACAAAATAATTTAAAAGTTGCATGATTATATAATTTACTTTCACAGCTTATTTACATTCTAGAAAATGTTTAATAGTGCCTACAATCATAACATTTATAAGTGTCTACGCCAGTGACTAGAAGTTGCGCCAGAGTTAGCTTATCAAATAACTAAAACATAAAACAACTTAAAATAACAACAAAACTTAAAACAACAAAAAAAAACAAAAAATACAAAACAACTTAACAATAACAACAATATGTTCATATAGATGTTCCAATTGCTTTCATTTCATAGGTATTAAATATCTTGGGTACTTTACGTTCATATGAAATCTCATAATGTCAATAATAATTAAAATAATGATATTCTTCATACTTTATCAATTTATACAACAAATATTATGTAGTACTCGAATGTGACGTTAAATACTATTTGAGGTGTTTAAATAATTCTTCTAGAACATTTTCGAACGCTTGCAAATGGAAAATACTGCAATGGCCATCATGCATTTTAGATGTAAAGTGTTTAAAATATAATCTGTTGTGTGTGAGTTTGATGCTTTACTAGATATGTCCAAAATACATAAAGTGTGTTCAAAATAAATTAATATTAAAGACATATATATCGTACGAATAACTCTCTGAATGAACTCTCGACGGCCAGACCTTATTACATCATACAAGGGGTTGTCCATTAATCACGTGATCTTTTTTTAGCATTTTTTAACCCCCC
>NC_052121.1:8216954-8278034 GCF_012273895.1 Zerene cesonia | reverse complement strand
TGTTTATGTCTACTATACAGGCAAGAACGATCCCATATAAAACTTGGGTCGCGTTAGCCTTAGCAGATATTAGGCAGTAGTCAAGTAACCAAAGGTGTGTAAAATTATGTCTTTAGGTGCCTTTTCACATTCATGTTTGCCATACGCCTCGTTAAATTTAATTCAATAAACTACGACACGAATTCATAGTAAATAGTTATGAACAAAATAGATTGAAAAATATGGTATTAATATTGAAGACAGTTTTCTAAAGTTAAATGCTTTCTAAAATTTCAGAAATCTGATTAAATACTGCCTTTTGTTCTATTTTCATTAGGTACGTGTAATTTATTCAACGCCGAAAATAAGTTACTGCGCAGTGATAATAACAGAAGTTTTTTTAATAAAAGATGCTTCAATCCGATTTAAAAAAACAGTACATTAAATATACATATTTCTTTTGTTTCAGATATCATGGATCTCACTAGTCATATATCTTTTTTATACAAGCTTTATTTATTATTCGAACGGACGACAATTTTATTATTTAAGGCGAATGCTAGGGGTAAGCCTATTGACTAAAATTTATTTACTCAGGTTTTATTTTATCAGTGTACACTATTGAATAAAATTAAAAGATTTATTATTTCTTTCATCATTTCTGCTGCTTGTGTCTCTTTTTAAAATGCAATTTTTATGTCATTTCAAAAGATAGCCAGAAAAAAGTATAATGCCAGATATTCGTAAAAATTTAGTTGCATGAATCAAAGTAAATATCGCTAATATTTCTCTTACAGTCAGGACTCTGCGTATCTCGTGGAACAGCTACAGTACTTAATGTATGTTGTGCACTTGTACTGTTGCCTCTATGCAAAAAATTGAATCAAATCCTGTATCGTATTATGTCAAAATTATGTCCAGGACTCTTTTTCTTCTGGTTGGAGAGAGCGAAAAGTTTTCATATGACTGTAGCGTGTACGCTTCTCATATTTGGTGGTAAGTGTTTGGTGTTTATGAAATTAAGTCATAGATGATACTTGATTGTGGATTATATACAAATAATACTTGTTAAATATGTCAAATAAATTAAGATAAAATAAGTAATAGTAAGATTAATTGTAACGCTTACAACTCAACAACGGTTGTAGGGATTTTAATGATGTTTTGGATTGTTGGTATTATTCTCAATTGGATTAGTAGTATTGGCAGAGGACAGTTAAAAACAAAAAAAGTTGCCCCTACGAAGCCGGTGCGAACATTGTTATAAAGATTACTATACTTTTAGTATTAAATAACTTCTTAACCTCTAAATTAACACCTTTCTATTCGCGTATGTAATCTATTTATGCAGGTCTAAATTTACAAAGTAGGTACGCTTAGCTACAACTCAGAAAACTTCATTGAAATTTACAATGTTAGAGGAACTTAACCGAAACCTAACTTTAAGAATTTACTACGCTCTCTGGAAAGTTCTGCAGCCAGCTTTACGTAAGACTTTGCAAATAGTTCAAAGTTCTTACCGTACGCACTTTACGAGAGCCGGCATTAACCTGTTCTACTTTTACTGCTCCTTACTCCCATTCTTAAGAGCGATTTCTAATTTTACAAACGTAACGAAATTTCCGTCAATTTATTAGTAGCTACGAATATAAGCTGTTTAGTGGAGTGTACCTAGTGTTTGTTGTCTCAAGCGCCGACTATAATACGCTGTTATTCGGTATTTCACATAACTCTTGTTAAAAAGGGAATGAAAAAGAGCAACTTCAAGTTTACAGAACTCTACACAGTCCAATTCAAATCGTCTCTACCAACATCTCGAATGTTTTTTTAATTTTTTGGGACTCAAACAAAG
Source organism: Zerene cesonia (assembly GCF_012273895.1). Lineage (NCBI taxonomy): Eukaryota > Metazoa > Arthropoda > Insecta > Lepidoptera > Pieridae > Zerene > Zerene cesonia. The sequence continues at coordinate 8,276,203 of NC_052121.1, read as the reverse complement.
GTCTAGACGTCCACTCACTTATTTTAAAAAAGAGTTAAAATATTAGTAGCTTTGCTCACAAAGCTCCTTAAATCTTTTTTAGACCTAAAACGTCCCTCAGAACCATTAAGTCCTTCAGACGTAGGCTAATGACGGTACAACACCGTTTGGGAATTGAAGTAAACGTACAAAAGTTAATACGAAAGCATGCGGGAAATACAGTTTGAAAAAAGACGCGTATTAAACCTGCTTGTTTCATGAATCATGGGACATGGGTTAGTGTAGGAGGAGGCAGGGAAGGCAGACTGTTATAAGCCAGTGGATATTAGGCATGCATTTGGGAGCAATACATCAATTATATTAGTAGCTCGTTGGGGCGTTTATAATTGCTACATGCACTGCAAGTTTAGAAAATTTACGTTGATGATTTCGTAGTTAAATTGTTATTATAAATGTTAAATTTACGAATGTTGTGCTGATATACCTTTAAAAAGTTACAGGAGAACTTATTTTTTCAGATTTTATTCTATGTTTAGCTTACTAAAAGTAAAATTGATTCAGTTTTGTGAAATTTTTGAGACAGCGTTTTGAGGAATTCCCAATGCCCCTTGAACAAAGATTTAGTACGACTATTATCTATGTCGTATTATAAATGTATTGCAAGTTCCAATTATTTAATTTACAATTTTCAATTCCTCTTACATATCTGGTTTATAGTAAAAGCAGTAAATTCCGCTCAAAGTACAATTTCTTTTCTTTCAGTCATACATTCCATATCCCATTTTGTAAACCTATGGAATTTTTCGCGAAGCTACGATGAAGAAATGATTGAAATAAACTTAGCTAGATATAAAAATGAGGTGAGTGATTTTTAATACTATGTTGAATCCTATGAGTGAATAATTTGCATTGTCTACGTATAGTGAATCGGCCGTAGGTAATAAAGAAGCATTACTATTTATTTACACACCTTTACGAATTGCATGTGACGTTCAGTCTAAGCGGAATTTTTTTTACATAAGTTTAAAATTAAATAAGACTGTAATGCCTAGGTTATTTTGAAATATTAATTCTTCGATAACAATAGATTTTGTTATTCGGCAATTATGAAATACAACCCTACTAAGGTTAGTACGACTATTTTTCTTCAGATAATCTATTGTCTTTATTGCTTTCTAAAATATAGTCTGTGTAGTTCTCAATTACGTGTACGTGTATAATAATGAGTACATAGATAATGTTAAATAGACATTATTTATAATTTTCTCGTATATACAAAAGATTTTTTACAAAGGATAAAAATCTCAATGGCAGTTCCTCGGAACACCGTAAAACTGGGCAAAAAGTGACTATGCAATATGGAATGAATAAGGTTTGAGTAAAACTCATGTGCATTTTAGACTAAACGTGGGCCACGCATTGTTTAGTCCTCGTATGGTATAGTGGATTGTCTTGTTTCCGAGCTGCATGATGAACAAACACACTCGAGTGTTGGAGGTGATTAAAATGAGAACGTAACCTTTGGCCAGGACAAGTTATATGCGTTTATCTTTACTGAAAGGACACGTAATTGCTTTTTTAATGAGGATATTTAGAACGCATATGCCGTTTCAGTAGGGATTATGAACTACATTTTTACGCTATGTAACTTTGTGTGTATACATTTTTTATTATACATTTATATGTATATATATGTTAAGTAGGTGTCTGAACTCTATAGAAACTTTAATAATTACATTAAATTTTATATTAAAAACAATATATAAAATGTACACTATTTTATGGAAAATAATGGTCGGGTTTGTTATTATACTCGTATATAAGGCTTTAGAAACCTACAACCTAGCATCTAGGCGAGCTAGCTCAAGGATACACCCAGGAGTAATTATTCACTCGTACTAGGCACGTAGTACGCTTGTAGTAAGTACTAATAGTAATAATATGAGTACTAGTTGACCGAGCTAAATTCCTGCTTTGCTGTTAAAGTAAGTAGCCAAAGACCTACAAAATAAGACCTACTCCAGCTCTCTAGGTCTTTGTTTTTAGGTTTTCATACGGAATATATAATAAGTAGTACATAGTAATAAGAAAAAGCCGTCGACTATTTTTATCACAACAATTCTTGTTCTAGGAAATATATTTTGTTATTACATTGTAATACTAACTTATATTTATGAATTTGTTGATAGAATACTAATGAATCTATCGCATTTATAGAACACCATGATGAACATAACTAAGGCATAGATGTTTTTAATTATGAAACAGTTTTACAACTCTCATTAATGGAGAATAAGCTATATACGGGAGTAAAGTAACTATAAAAATTCTAACACCAGATGTTTATATACCTATATTTATTACGTCGAAAGAGACAAGACTTTATTATCAGAAGAATCCAAAGTTATTATCCTACTAATATTATAAATGCGAAAGTTTGTAAGGATGAGTGTGTGTTTGTTGCTCTTTTACGCAAAAACTACTGAACCGATTGCAATGAAATTTGGTACGTAGACAGCTGAACAACTGGAATAACATATAGGCAACTTTTTATCCCGATATTCCTACGGGATAGGGACTTACGCGGGTAAAACCGCGGGTGCGCAGCTAGTAAGATATAATTTTTTTTCTTCTGAACATTAGTTCGAACATTTCAGAGTCCCTTAAATTTATTGATGAGTGTAGCAGGCGTGTCTGGGGTTTCAATGCTGTTGATAATCTTATGTATGGGCATAACGTCCATGAGAGTGGTCAGGCGTAGAGTATACAATGCGTTCTGGTATACGCATCATTTGTACCTGCCTTTTATGGTGTTGCTGATGATTCATCCGATGAGGTAAGCATATTTGGACATACGAAAATTATGAGTATATATTTAGTGGTAAATTGTTGTAACTTTCTAGAGATGGCAATTTTTTATCATTGCCATTATTCATAGCTGGTTTGTACTATTAAGATTTTTAAAACTTTGTACTAAAGTAACTGATTCAAAGGATTATCTTTTGACTTTATTCAAAGACCGTTGCTTTCAGTGGAGTCCTGAAAGAGGAGATTTTAGATGACGACATGAACAGTATTAATACTAGTCAATTAATTTATTATGCCGAAGAAGCAGCTGTGCCGAAGTTTTCTGCTATTAAATCAAAGGTACGAACTATTTCATTATTCATTGTAATCAAAGTCTTAAAGATTGTGTCATTAAGACTTTTTATGTTTGTATGTTTGTTATATTTTTTTTCTAATCTAGTAGATTCTGAGATTAGCGCCTTCAAATAGATACTATTTATATAGCGCAGCTTTATATTATAATTATAGCTTTTTGGCCTTCATTACCACAGTATTTAAATAACAAATTATGATAACAGCACCAAAAATTATTTCGAATTGTCATTTATTTTGCGTATCTCTTACAGTCTTTCAACAGGATCGCCGTCATTAATATCCATTTCCTGCAAACGATGCTTATTACGTCATGATTAAATCTCGTTGAAATAGAAACGGTTTTGCTTTTAAGGGGATATAAAGGGGAGGGAGCCATTAGTAGCACTTGATAGGAGAATTAAATAATGGACTTAATGTACCTACCAATTTGTCTCGTATGCAAAGCTGCGCTTCGAGACATTTAAGTGATGTTTATTGCACGTTATGTTTTATATGAGAGAGTTTTATCACTATCTATGGAGTTTTTATTTGAATGTGTTTTCATTTCATGCGGGAATAAGAACACATAGGAATGATTTACGAACTAGATGAGATTGTTTATTTTTAATGTTAAGATTTATCACTAAAACTATAATATTTATAACTTCGCTTATACATTGGTTTTACATAACTTCAATTAGATGAGTCAGCCATATCAAACCACAGCACTTAAAGAACTAATTTTATATTACTCTCCGAATTACTCTATAACATTAGTGTAATACGTATTTAAAAGGATCCATAAGTTACAAGCCGATCAAATTGAAAACGCAATTAATTTTAATCAGTCCTGTTGGTTAACCATTCATAAGTATGTCAACTTGATATTTGTGATTCACTGGTGACCTTGTCTTATTCAAATTTAACCTTGTACGTCCTGAAAACCCATTATATTGAAAGTTGATTCAATCAGTGTAATGGTTCTTATGTATTGACATCATATATTGTCTCATTGTCATGTTCGTGGTCGTGGGAATAATCGGAGATTTGTCAATCGGATCGTTTACCATACCTACGTAAAAAGGTTAAAACATCAGAACTGATTCATATGAAAATGTTCATCTGAGTGTTTCTACGGTTCACACGGAACGGTTCACAACAAATAACAAATTAATATATGAAAGCTTTCCTTTATATAAGGTATTTTACTTCTCTAGAATTACGAGCACAGATATATGTATACAGAACAGATTCAAAAAGTTCATAAGACCTTTCTTCGCTTATTATTCTTTTGCTTCATATAGATGATGATGAAAAATGAAGTATTATTAATTGAATCTTAAATGAAAACGTTTTTAAATCTTCACAGCTCCAATAAGCTTCAGCTGTGATTTTTATTTGAGGACAAGCATATTTTTGGATAACAAAATTTTTCAATTGATAACAAATTAACGTACTTATTTTCAGACTTGGCTGTGGATGGCACTACCGCTTAGTTGTTATTTTGTTGATTTGTTGTGGAGGATTTTTGTTAGAAACCTGTCAAAAGTGACGATAGTTAGGGTAAGTCATAACTCATTACTGTAAAGTGCTTGAAACACTTATATAGTTAGATTTCTACGTATCCGTGCTTTATTTTATTTATTGAAGATATGATGAAGCTGGACTTAGATTTATTTGTCTATATTTCATATTCATAATAATATCTTCACTTCGTACAATATTTTTTCATCAAAACTTTTTCAATAAATAAAGCATCAAAATGTATCTACTATAATAAAGTGAAACGTAATAAAATAGTTATTAAGGAATCTCCAACTGTATGTAGCCCAGTAACCGATTGAACATAATCCGCTTATAAGATTGCCGCCAACGACGGATTCCTTCTAGATTGCTGACTATTGCTTTATTAATTACATTATCTTATTAAGGTTACAATTAATGTGTCTTATAAAGGATAGGCTAAGGTGAATTAATATTAATGTAATTAATTTACTAATTTAATATATTGAATATGTGTATATTTAATTATTTTTTTAGTACATCGTTAAAGTTAAATATATTTGAACGCAACCGTTTGCAAAATATAATTTTACTTTTCGATCCCGCATTAATAATATTTTAACACGCACCGTCAAAGCAATTCAGAACTAATTAATATAATATTAGAGACATTATAAATTTAGTTACAGTCTAGGCCTTTCGAAATCATATCATTGTAACTTCATATCCATGATTATATGCTATTACGATGGTACCTACGTTAAAAAATATATTTAAAAAATGGTCACCATTACATAGCTATAGCAGTACCTAACAATCTTCCAGGTATCCCACATGGCAGGTAGGACTCTGAGTATAGTGCTAACTTCTCCGGAGAAATTCTCGTGCCGAATGGGCCAGTACGTGCTGGTGCAGTGCTTGGATGTATCCATGATAGAATGGCATCCATTTACTGTTGTTAAGGTGAGATAATTTTAGAACTTAGGTATGGGGTGATTTATTATGATTGGGAAGAATGTCATTAAGCTTTTTCATAGTAACTGATTACTGTTCTCTAGGTTGAGTATGAATTTTTATTTACTATGTATTTTATAAAATTTTCGGACATACATTCAGATCGATAAAGTGTTTAATATAAAGAATAATGAGAAATTATTAAAGATCTTTTAAAATTTCTTGTTTATAAAGCATTTTAACCTTATTTAATGCTAAAAGTTAACTAAAAGTTTCAGAAAAAATAATGTACATTTTATTTTAGTAAGGCACGTATGACGAAAATATGTCCTATCGAGGTTATATGTCTTGAAGTTCACCAATTTACATCTATCAAAAACGTTTAGTAATGAAACATAGTTTCTTCCATATTATAATTGGACACTATTCATAGTAATTAGTACTAATTTGTTCACATTATTGAATTCGTAAACAGCGAATGTTACAATAATACGTAGGTATATAGGTATGCAGATAGGTGTAGATAGGTACATATCGCAACAATGTATACCTGGTATTGCAGATTCCAACCAGTGACCAACAGGAATTCGAACTGTGGGTCAAAGTCAAAGGAGATTGGACTGAAGCGTTGGAAAAGATTCTTTCGGAGCGAGAACACGATCAAATAAGGTGCTATAATTTTGGTGATATGCTTTTTATAGAGTTCTACAAAAGGTGCTCGATGCTGGGTTATTGTGTCTTATTTTCTTGCGTGAGATATTTGTTGATTTGAAAAAAATTATTTATTTTGATTTTGATCTTTTTTATCAAAATAAAATGAAATACTTATGTATGTCATTTTCCTACATTTACTTAAAGTAAAACCTAGCTCTCCATGTAATTTTTAACTTACTTGACATACTGAATTTTACTGCAAGGGCTTCTAAGTGATTTTTCTTCGAAGGCATGTGTGATCTTTGTTAAGAAAAATCTCTGGTATGTAAACTGTCTATATTTAAATAGCAACAATGTATTTAAATTTTGTTGGTACTATAAAATAATGAAATTATTATGGAAGAGGTTTATTAATATTATTGTTTTTGGACAGTGTTTTGATAGATGGGCCATTTTCGAGCCCAATGGAGGGCACGAGTAAGTGTGATATAGCGATATGCGTGGCGGCTGGCGTGGGAATAACACCCTTTGTCGCCATGTTGAAAGATATGTGCAGGTAATTTGTCTATGACTATTATAAAAAATATGCAATTTTGTTACATAATATACTCTGTACTCCAAATTGTATACTAATTTAGCAGAAAATCTAATACATCTTATATAGGTACTTATTCTATTACATTATATAATATGTTTTCTTGTGTAAACAGGAATCCAAGAAGTCGATATCCCGGAAGGGTACATTTAATTTGGATAGTCCGAAATGAACGGGAAGTTTATTGGCTGGCAGAATTAGCCAATAAATGTATAAGTGAGCTCAGATACGCGAATCGACCGGATAGACTCCATCTCGAATTATACGTTACTAATTCTAATGAAAACAAAAACACACAAACAACACACACAATAATTGTTAATGATAAAGGCAATCTTACTCACGTGTTGCAAAGAGACAAAATCAGTGATAATGAGAAAACAATACTTTTAACACCCAAAGTTAAAAGAAATAGCTTTATTGATATAGACGTTAAGATTTACAAAGATACATTCAGTGCTAAAAAACAGATAAATAATAACAATGTATCGGGGGATGACAGCGCTACGCTTCTAACTCCTAAGCTTAAAAGGAATAATTTAGTCGATATAAAAATGGCAAATTTGGGTAAAATCAATATAAAAGTGGATGCAGGGTGCGATGTTATAAAAGACTATCCGTTAGTTGGGTGTAGAATACGACGGGGAAGGCCGCATTGGGATCGAGTTTTTGGGTATTGGGTTCATTTGTATCCAGGGTAAGTATCTGTTATATGCAATAAGATCTTATTTCAAGTTTATTGTCTTAGCATGAATTTTAGTAAATTTGAAAGGAATTTTTTCCTTTTTTGTCAGATTATTCCTTTTGGCTCTACAAAGTCTGAAACAGGAACATCTAGGGACAAGTTTTGTGATGTGAAAAATGACAATGATACTTAAAAATTGATAGCTCTCAATGATTTATTCATAATTTAGATATCTATGATTATTATGAAAATTGTTAATTATTACTTGGCCATAGACGGCCAAGACATATTTAAGAAATGGATCAGGCTTTCAAGTTCTTATTTTCAAATTATTTTATTTTTCAGACATCACATAAATCTGTATTGCTGTGGACCAAAGAAATTAGTGAAACTATTAAGGAATAAATGTAAATACACTTCCATGAACACAAAGACAAAGTTGTCCTTTATCCACGAAGCTTTCTCTTGATTGTATTCTGTATATTGACTGATTAATAAATATTGTGTATTTTATTTACTTGAGTTTTATTTATGTCTTAATCTGAAATGTTTTAAAACTTGGCTAAACTAGACTCAAATAATTTAATAGTGCTTATTATTTCATGTCATCTACTCCTAATTATGTGACTTGTAATTTGCCATTTGCATTTAAATTATTCTCAATTATATTGCATGATTACACATTTCCTTCTACAATTTGCTTAGAAACTTTGTTGCTAAAACTTTAACCTGTACTCGCAATTGATTGGTTTAATCACATAATTCAAAATAATTTTTCATGGACTTTTATTTACACAATGGTTTCGCTGAGGTTAGCCTTATTAAATGCAGAGCAAGATTTCTTTAAATTCAATGAAAAATATTTGCACTATGTTGGTTTATGGCCTAAACAAGAATCCAAACTTCACGCTACTTTATATAAAATATTTGAAATAATCTTACATATTTTTGCCATTATTTATGTAGTTATAACTGGTATTGGAACATATCAGCATAAAGATGATACTATCCTTCTAATGTCCAATTTAGACAAAACGCTCGTGGCATATAATTTCGGATTGAAGACAGTCTTCTTTATTCTTAAAAGAAGACAGCTTAAAGATTTGTTATCGGAAATAAAATATTCTGGTGACAGAGTTACGGAGGATCGGAAGAAGTTCATGTCTTTACACATAATTGTAATAACTATTCTGTCCACGGCAATTGTTTCGGCGTTTAGCTTATTGGCCCAGTATAAAGGCGAAATGACGGTCGAGGCTTGGATGCCCTTCGATCCCCTAAAGTGTAAAATGAATTTGATGCTGGCAGGTCAAATATTGGCTGTAACTTTTATCCCGTGTATGTACAGAGCGTTCGCCATGCAAGGACTCGTTTGCACGATAATTATGTATTTCTGCGATCAGTTGGATGAATTGCAGAACAGAATGCGGGGTTTGAATTTCTCTGTGCGAAATGAAAATGTAATGAGGATGGAGTTTAAGGAAATAATTAAAAAACATGTACGCTTAATGAGGTAATGTTTTTAATGAGACGGAAGTTTGAAAGACGCATAAAAGCATGCTGGGGTGCTTGTAAGGATGTTTTAGAGTGATATTACTCTAATGATCCTCTGTTTGCAGATATTCAAATACTTTTACGAATATTTTCAAAGAATTCTTTTTAATACAAAATCTAGCTGTGACTATAGAATTGTGCTTAAACGCATTGATGGTGACTGTGGTAAGTAAATTACGTTTTATTACATTTAAATAAAAATACCTACTAGCAGGAGCGATAATTCAGAAGTATTAATGTGGATAGTAAGCAGTTCTATTATACATACGAAAAACATAAAATTATTATATAAAATTCCCTCAAACCTTGTAAAATGGTTATGGTATAGTTAGCTCTTTTTGTATAAATATTTTATAATCTTTCAGGTTGGTTTTGAACAGAAAACACTTTTAGCAAGTTTTGTAGCGTTTTTATTCGTTGCATTATTAAATGCTTATATATTTTGTTATTTGGGTGACGAATTGATTGCAAAAGTAAGATAAGTAGTAGATAAGTATAATATATTTCATTGTATTTTACGTCTCAAAGTATTTGCTATAAAAGAAAATAAAACATTATGGGAGCAAACAAGTCGCCATATGCGTTGCTGGTAAATGCATAATTAACATTAAAAATTAAAAGCGTAATGTTAAGCGTTTGATTAAAATGAAGAAACAACTAGATTAAAATTTTTAAATGTTGCCAGTGTGGGTTCGATTCTCACAACTGTATTTAATGCTGCACTTTTTTATCCTTAAGTCTGTTAATTGATTTGCTTGATAGTAGATACCAATCAGTCTGTCATATCAACTTTAGAACCTTCATATCAACTTAAGAATTTAAAAAAGCGAATTATTAACCTCAAATTATTTAACCAAAGAGTGAAGGCATAGCACTCGCGGCTTACGAATCTGCGTGGACGTCATGGCCTGTGGACCTTCAAAAAGATTTGTTAATTGTAATCAGAGCCGCACAAAAACCGCTTAAGCTCAGCGCTGGAGGCATGTCTATTATGTGCATCCAAACTTATAGTCAGGTTGGTTTAGCGTTGGGCCTTTACATGAAGTAAACGAGTTTATGAAAAAAAAATGTTTTCATCAATTTATTTTCTTTAATTTTTTTTATCGCCATTTAATCATTTCTGTAAAGCAAAAGCTTATGTCAATAATTTCTTTCTTTAGTTAATTTTATCTCTCCATACATGATAATCAGACGACTATGTAACCATTATCAAATATGGTATTTTTCATATTTATAATATTAGCGGGTATACCATAGAATCACGTATGTCGTCAATTGGGTGACGAAAACTATAGAAGTTATGATAAGGGTCAAAATGTAATGGGTAACTTAATTTTAGGCACTTTACAACGCCTACTCGATTTTTGCCGTGCTTAATGATGTTGTGGATTAAATAAAAATGAGATGTTCTTTCTTTACATTAGGTAAGTAAGTGTTTGCTCTTTGTGTTAAATGAAACTCCTTGGAATGGTCATAGGTAAGAGAGCTTTTGATGGCAGAAATTTTAGGAATTGGCAATGAAAGAAAGAATGGTAATAATGAATTGTGTCAAAAACTGCAGTATTGTGTCATGTATAAAATTATTGGTGAAATAATGTTTTTATAACAAAACTTTAATTGTTTCTTTGTTTGGTGATGACGCCTGATAACAAAGTGGTTAAATCCACTTATGGCAAAAAGAAGCGAACCAAGAAAGAGGGAAATAAGACGAAAGTCACAAAAGTAACTCGCATCTGTCTTATTTGTTTGTGTACTAAATTTATTTCCATTAGGAATGTCCAAAATTGCACAAACATTGCGTATTAAACTTCAACTTTTAAGTATAGCAATAAATTTATATATTTTAGTTGTTACCATTTTTTAGTAAACACGTAAATACCCTATTGTTCAGACAGCAATGTGGTCTGATAAGACATATTTTATACCCAATAAAACTGATTTTGCTCAATTTTCTTTCCAGACAAAATATAAACGTAATAGATGTTTAAAAATTAAATGTCCTATATGCTTTGAAAATTTTGCAAAGCAGTCCGTATCCTCAACTGTATGTGGTCATATATTTTGCACGGAATGTCTACTTAGAGCTATAAAGATGACACCAGCCTGTCCCACGTGCAGAAGAAGTTTGAGGAGCAGTAAAACTCACCATCTTTTGTATCTCGAAAACTGCGTGTTTGACGAATGGGAATGATCTGAATATTATTGATCTTTTTCATACCTACAAACACAAGAATAATTTAAATTTGCTTTTAATAGGTATCTTACAAAATTGCTTTTGGTAGTTACTACGTTAAATCGTCATGTAAATGTAAAGAATTAAATGTTGTGTGGTGTTTCAATTAAATTTACTTAATATTAAAGCTGTTTATTAATACAAGTTTTACACTCGTCATATCAAGGTTTGTATGATGCTATATATAACTAGCTGCATCCCGTGGTTTCATCCGCGTAAGTCCGTATCTAACTAACAACTAGGAATATTTTACGGGTGCAAAGCTTCCAAGTCAGGATCCGTAATAAATAACCAATGGGCTCGTATTGATTTTATAAAATATTCAATAAAATAAACAAAATACTATGACGTTGACGTTAACGCATTACTGTCAGTTGTTACTTTTTGAATATCTGTCCAAATAATAAATATCGAAGCAGATTTTGCGTTTGGATGTGGATATTTATATTTGAAAGGCTTGTTTTAAAATAACTTTATCACATTTTAAAATGATGGATGTAAGTGGTCATCAAGTATTCGGAAAGCTTTGTGATAAGCTTGAAAATGCGGATATAACATACCAGAATTTTGTAAAAACAGCAGCAAAATATCACTTCCAATTGAAAGCTGTTATACATGTAAGTAATTATAAAGAAACTAATAATTTCACTATCATATCGATCTCATCACTTTACGCATTACATGTAATCATTAATTACATTTATTTTCATGTATTGTATTACTTTTGTCTTAATTAAAAGGTGTTTTTTTATTTTCACCTTTTACTTTTAAATCTTTTCAAACTAACAAAATGTAGTACATTTGATAATAATACTTTGTTTCCTTTGTTGTATAACCTTATTATTCTGTAGGATATATCAAAATGCAATAATTCAATGGAAAAATTGAATGAGTTAAATGAAAAGGGAAGGACAGTTATCACAAATTTAAGGGAGCTCTTGGAAAAATTAGACTTGCATGCAAAGGAAACTGGAGATCAAAAATTTGTTCTAGAATTGGAGTCTCAGCGGCATCTGCAAGCATGGTATATATATTGTGATCAATATGTTTTCCATTGCTATGATTTGTTGTAACCAAACCGTAATGAATATGAAGATAGGAGGAGGTAATATTATATACATAGTTTATTGGAGACATCAGTTTAAAATTATGAAATACCAGCTGCGCCCCAGCAGTTTCACCCGCGTAAGTGTGTATCCCGTAGGAATATCAGGATAAAAAGTTGCCTATATGTTATTCCAGTTGTCCAGCTGTCTACATACCAAATTTCATTGCGATTGGTTCAGTAGTTTTTGTGTGAAACAGTAACAAACACACACACATTTTTACAAGCTTTCGGATTTATAATAATAGTAGGATATTTTTCCTCCTAAATTACTAACTTTACCTCCTAACTTTCTAAATTCCACAATAAGTAATTTTTAAAACTTAGAATTTTTTTAGTCTCGTCAAAGAGTTCAAGGAAGCAAATATTAATAGTATGCTAGAGATTGAAAAGGTGCAACGAGAAGAGTTAATGAAGGCACCAGAGGGAGAGCAATCTGTGCTCCGGTTGAGAAATAAAAAAGTAGATAGAGATGGATTGCTTAAAGTCTCAACGGGTAGGTTATTATAACCAATTTTGTTTTATTCATATTCGTTTAATTAACTAGCTAGCTTACATGGCTGATGCAATACTTTGTGTAAAACTAGCGCTGGCACTATTCGGTCAACGGTCTGGACCGTTTATAAGTATTTTCAGAGTCTCCAGTAGTTTTACTCAGATGTTAAACTCTAAATCTAAGAGGAAGTTAATAAATCTGAAAATTGTTTTTTTTCAGTTTTTCTGTTACCTATACATAACTTTTATTTTGTACTTTAGATAACAATTGCCAATAATTCATTGTAAAGAGATACAATAACTTTTTGAGATAACGTAATTCTGATCCAATCATTTTGTATTGATGATTGATTGAACCAAGCTTATTTTGACTGGGGGTATTTGGAAAGATATCCTTATAATTTTTTTCTCTAATTGCAAAATGTTTAAAAACTTTAGTCTTATAAATTTTCTAAAAAAAAATATATTCAATGGAAGTAACATTGTAAGATATTTTTATTTTATTTATGCACACTAGCAGCTGAAAAGCCTATGCGTGTGTATTTTATGATGTGAAGAAAGGATCCAATTACTTTTTAAAATATCATGTCATTGTTACACTCTTGGGTAGTCTATTCCACTTTGTGACAACACGGTTGGATAGAATAACATAAAGATAGAATTGTTTCTATATTAGCTTACCTGTTTTCAATTACTCTGATTGATATTCTGATTGATTGACAAGCGTCTAGTCTAATAGACTCCCCTCTTGACTCCGCCTGAATATAAAGATTCCCGTTTTATACCAAGGGAGCATATAATCAGGATAAAAAGAGTATCCTATCACCCAAGTCAGCTCATACCCTATATACCGAGGTTTCAGCGTGATTGACGGACAAACATCCAAACCAACAAACTTTCATATTTAATTTTTATCACTTTTAATGTTTAATTTTGTATAGGGGTGACCGAACAGCTACTAACAATAAGCCGCCAGCTGGCAGCTACAACACAGCGGAGTCAGGACACACTTGATAATCTTGTTTCATCGAGCACAACTGTTCATGTGAGTGATCTTTGTTAGTACCTAATATTATATTTTAATATAAGAGTTCTTGTAATTGGTTGGATAATTAATCATTTATGATTTATAACACATCAGAAATAGTAGTTAAAAGAATACTTAAATCTCATCTTCCTCTTTTTATTTTATACTGAATTTTTAATTGTTTATGATTGTATTAATTGCCAATTCATATAGACATATAATATAATTCTTTCTCCTTCTTCAATCAAGACAGACTAGAATTATTAATTCAATAAAATTATATATAATATATCATTTTGATAAAATTGTATATTATAAATTTAATAAAATTAATAATGCTAGTCTATTAATATAATAAAACCTCGAAAAATACATCACATTAAGCATTTCTTTCAGGGCACACAATCAGAGTTACAAAACACCAGTAGCACAATCCAACAATCCAGTAAACTGCTCAAGAAGTATGGCCGCAGAGAATTCACAGATAAAGTCATAATTTTCTTTGCTGCTCTGTTCTTTCTAGCTGTTTGTCTATATATACTACAAAAAAGGCTATTTTAATGTAGAATATCATTCTAATTTCACTTTTTAAATCCACTTCTGATGTGTTTCCATTATTAGGTAAATGGCTGTTTTGAGGGTACAAGGACTGGTTAGTTACACAATAATTATGTATGATGTAAATTCATGGTCATAATGTGCAGTTGTTAGGGTCTAGGACCTCAATTTTTGTATAAAATATACCTATTATACCTATTGCTATATTTACAATACAATTTTGTAATGTTTAAGACTTAAAAATAAAAAGCGTGTAAATAGCTGGTAGTCACTATCAGATTTGTTTGATTGCAATTGTAATTATGAATGTATGTAATCTTAAATGTAAATATGTGATATTTAATTATTTGTAATATAAAAATATTTAAGAATTTATATTGTTTTATTTTATGACTAGCATACCCGGCCACGCGGTGCTGTGGCTGAGTAATAATTAAAAATATTAAGATTATAAATTATTGGGATAATTAATCGAAATAAAAACTATCCTATTTCTTAAGTTCGACCCATTTACACATTAAATGCCAAATTTCATCAAAATCGGTTGAGTTGGTGAAGGGAACATACATCACGATACTGGATTTTTAAATATAAAGATGATGATTACATATTGGTACAGTAAGCTGCTTCGTTTATTTGATTGATTGTTAAGTACAGTATCGAAACCTATATATATATATATAATATAATTTTTAACGTCTAGAAGCCTAGATGCTAAAAATTCTTTCGCCATAAGAAAGTTGCATCTTCACCTAGTGAGAGGCTATTATTATTGTAGGCGTATTTTATTTAGTTTTACTTTTGTTGAAAAACAAATGTGCAAAGTACACATTAAACATAAGTGATTTGAAATTAATGCAGTCCAATGTGTATTGACAATAATTTAAGATTAATTAATATTTACGCAAACGTTTCGGTTACGTTTTCCTCATGACTAAACAATAACACATGCAGATACATTATGTATTGTTCGCGTATAGCGGAACCGGATAGTTCGTTTGAAATATTATAATACCTATCTCTTCGTGTATAACTATAAATTATACTTAAATACATTTAAATAGTTGCGATTCACATTATTCTATTTACTTTACAAATTGCTTTATCAATATTGACTGTACAAACAACAAACATTAAAGCGTATCAAGTAATTAATTATTTTACGTTGGACTGTTACTGAACGGAGCTTAGCTTTTTAATGAATCAGTTGGTTATAGGCCCTCGTCCGAGTGTGACTTGTGATTCAACGCCACTTGAGTGCGTTGACCCTAAACCGCGTGCGAATAATGATTCCGCGAAAGGTCTTCGTTTTTTTATTTTTTACTTTGACTCTTATTCAAGTATTAAACTATGCTACCGCGCTAAACGTGCTCGTAATAGTGACTCTACCACTCAAAAGCCACTATATGGCCTTCGAAAGACTTTTCCGACAATTGGCGTCCAGAGGTCACTCTGTTACGGTCATGAACAACTACTTGGAACAAAATCCGCCACCGAACATGACCTTTGTAGATCTATCGCTAAATAGAGGCAGGAGAAAGACGATGCCACCGATGTCTGATTATGAACCGATAAGTTCGAATTACGTACATTTACTCAATTTATACCGTCATTTTGTGCTTACTATACCTGGTACGATAGAAGACTGTGAAAACTTATTCACAAATAAGAATGTTCAAGATTTCCTAGCTAAGAAACAAACGATTGATGTTATATTTGTTGAACAATTTATGAGCGATTGTGGGCTTGCTTTTGCAGCTGCTCTATACGATGCGCCAATTATTGGAATCACGTCGCATACTTTACTACCCTGGGCTTATTATCGTCTTGGTATTCCATTCGACTTTTCGTCTGATGCGTACTATTTTTCTCGAGCAGGGCCGAATCCTTCTTTGTACGATAAGGTGGAAGCTTTTTTGGCGGACTACTACATAACGTATCTTGCACAGCGATTGGTTCATAATAATGTATACAAAGTTTTCAATAAATATCTCCCGGATGTTTCCCTTGATATGGAAAATGTTGCAAAAGAAAGAATGAAGATGATGTTTGCCTATCAGCATTATTCTGTGACTGGTGCTCGGCTACTTTCGCCCCAAGTTCTGGAAATCGGGGGTATGCATATAGATAAATCCAAACCAATTCCACAGGCAAGTTGTTAATATGAAAACATGTATACATATTCAGTCTATCTCCAATTCTATTTGAACAGAATATATTTAATTAATTACTAGTATTGTAACTCCACTAGTAAATTACTTCAGCGCATTAAGGCCGTTAAATGCATTTCCTGGTATTTAAAAGACACAGTTAGTTAAGTTAATTTTGTTTTTTTTTCCATTCGCAGATAAGATTCTTATATTGTTATCATCATATATAACTTTTCTATACCTTGATTTGGCTGGATAATCTCATATAATCCCCCAATGAATTTAATAATTTAGATATCTGAATTATTACAGGACTTAGAAAAATTCCTAGCATCCGCCAAACATGGCGTGATTTATGTAAGTTTTGGATCTAATTTAAGAGCCAGTACTATGAGTGCAGAAAAAATGCAGCAGTTTTTAGATGCTTTCAAACGAGTGCCACAGAAAGTTCTATGGAAATTGGAGAACGTTACGTTAAACGAGGATTACAAGAACATATTGACTCGCCCTTGGTTTCCTCAGCGTGATATCTTGTGTAAGTATATACAAGATCCTAACATCTAAGATCTGGCCTTGCTTTGATTTCGATGCGAAAAACAAATATGGTAATAGTACCGTATCAAAAATATGTTTGCTTCAAAGATTTTCCTTTTACATAAAAGTGTACTCCTACCCTTATTATTAGAAGCTTGACATATTCTTGATAGAAGTGTAGTAGGTATGACATGGTAATGCAAAAGACTCTGGATCAGGTAAAATCTAACATGAACTTTTTTAGTAATTATAGACTTTTAAACGTATTTTAAACGCGATTTATTAATTATATACAGCGAGTGTGGTCACGGGGAGACGCTAACATGAACTTTTACAACACTTATCGTATGCGGAAAAATATTAATATGATATTCTGCTCGCATCAATGTATAAGCTGATTATTGAAAGACGTATACTAGTTTTATCAACTTCACGTAAAAATGAAATTATTATATTAATATTATATAATCATATGTTGTAGATTAAAAATGAGTGTGAGGTACATGTAGTATTCGATAATCGAGTAGGTTTAATATATATTATATTCAGATGGATTACCTAATAGCCCAAATGAAATATAATAAAAATATGACCAAGTATGAGTAAATGGTTCAAAGACAACTAAATATATAGAGAGGAAAATCTGATTTTATGTTTTTTTTAACAATTGTTGACATTTATTTGAATAACTAAGTAAAAAAAGTAATGATTCGATAGAAGGAATAGTGTGTGGAAGGTGATGGAATCTTTTGTCTTTTCCGTGAAACATAGATTATAAGTTTTTTATCCTCAGTTAACAGACAGCACGCGAGCACAGCGGCGCGCGCCAAGCGGTTGTATAAGATATTTCTATGATCATCACAGATATCTATGAATGGTTTAACCGATATTTCCTAACATTCTTCATTATTATACTTGTAGATACATCTCTATATAGGCGTAAGCTTAACTGTACTACGCAACCGGTTTTATACCATTGCTAGCGTGCTTGTCATGCGTGAAAAATAATAATATGGATTTAAATATGGCTTAAGAATCTTTACATAGCTTATAAATCGTAGGTTTATGAGGTAAATTTGTCCTTTGGTCTGGGATAAATTCGAAAATCTCCGTTTTCCTCATACTGAGGTGGTTGAGAAAGTAGGAACTTAAGGGAAAATTAGGTAAATAAAACCTCTAATGGTAATAAGTAAATACTTGAACAGGTAATTTAGTCAGGTTATAAAAAACTGTCTGGCTTTTAATTAGATATGCAAACTTGGGAAACAAAAACTTTAACCTAAATCTAAACATTATTTGTTATATGATAAGCTAAAAATCAAATTTACTCCCTTAAAACAAACTTGGCTACAATGAATTTTGCGTAAATGGAATGGATAATAGTGGATAAATGAAGATCCTTGGTTAAAGCTCTTCAAAACTTTGTAGTCGAGGAATCTTTTCATATAAAAGGACCCTTAGTAATCAAGGGATCGGGCATCGCGCCAATCCATTATGCTTGATTCGCACTTAATTATTTTAGGTCACACAAAAGTCCTGGCTTTCGTCTCACATGGGGGTATGCTCAGTCTCTCCGAAGCGGCACATTGTGGAAAGCCATTGTTAGCAATACCATTCTTTGGCGATCAATTCTCTAACGCTGCGGCCATCGAAAACTCTGGATTGGGAAGTATTCTTTACTTTGACCATGTCAATGCGGATACTTTGAAAGACTCGATTGAATATTTGACATCGGAAAAGTAAGTATTTATTTCAAAAGTAGTGATATCTCGAATTAATAATGTTTTTAAGTAATCATCTATTGTTTTGTATCATGCTCAGGGGGGTTACCGTAACGTAAGCAGTACTAATTCCAGTGTGGGAAGAAGACAGAGCTATATAGGTCGTCTAGAGTGATCACTTTCCCACACTGGAATTATTAAATAGAAGGTACTGCTTTAAGACGTCATGGTAATCCCCACGATCGAGGAAGTATTCTCATCTTGATTATCCTTTTATTATATTGGGCGATAATAACAAGTCGTATTTTGTTGCACTCGCCAGTAACGGATCGTGCACAGTTTGTCTTCGTTCCTATAAAAAATAGCTTATAAGTTTGCTGATCAAATGGCATAAAAATTATAATAAATCACTCTCATATTTTAAGTAATGATGGTTTGATAGACGAGAGTGAGGTTTGTATTTTGTAAGAGCATATGTCTCTTAACCTGAAACATATTGTGCATCTATCTATATACCAGCTTATTTTTAAATTAATCACATACAAATGTTTTAGGATGCAGAAAAGCGCGCGCTCTGTCTCAAAATTATGGCACGATAGACCAATGGATGTGTTAGAGAGCGCCATCTATTGGACGGAGTATGTAGCGCGCCATCGTACAGCGCCGCCATCTTTGCCGTCCAAAAGTAGCACGTGGTTCCAGCGTTCACTACTAGATGTCTATAGTGTTCTCCTTGTTGCAATTTTAGCGGTTATAACACTACTGTATGTTGTCGTTAGATTAATTATTTATTTGTTTAAAACCATTTTAGGCATATTTATAGGAAAAAGGAAAACCGATTAGGTGATTTATCACTGTGCTATAACCTTACCAAGTCTCATCAATATCTGTTCAGCCGTTCTTGCGTGATTCTTAATCGAGATACAGATAGACAAAATTTTTTTTAATTCATTTTATACTTCAGTATCAATGAAACGCCCCACAAAAAAAATATCTTCAATGTACAGAATTTGACGCCGACCATTTTTATTACAGTATAGATAGATAGATTAATACAATAATTGAATGTAATAAACCTTACATTAAATTATTATTAGTTCAATTTTCTATGTGTCTAAAGTAAATTACTACCCAACGTTGTCTGTCATAGATTGCCGTGCAGCATTAAGGCCTTCTTTTGTTCATAATATTACTTTGTATAATGTTTAATTAACAATAGAGCTTATTTAAATTTATAGAATAAAGCATTAAAAATAAATAATTAAAAAAGCGTTTAGAGATAACTTTCAACGTGCTGGCGGTCAAAAATTAATGACCGCATTGGCGCAGTAGTTGATGACGCGAACATTTGCGTAGTAGGTTCTAGATTCTATACCCTGAAATTGTTTTTTCCCAGCATCCGTGTGTCCATGTGTTTATGTATGTATTTACTTTTAAATGATGTTTAGGTATGTTTCATTAACTTCTAGTGGGAATAGAAACATCGTTGTACGCTTTGGGACTATTCTATACTAATAACATAAACATTCACTGAATTTGGGACACACTAAAAGATTAAAATCCTATCCTATCCTATCCTACTATCATACAAATATTATAAATGCGAAAGTTTGTAAGGATGTGTGTGTTTGTTGCTCTTTCACGCAAAAACTACTGAACCGGTTGCAATGAAATTTGGTACGTAGATAAATGGAAAACTGGAATAACATATAACAACTTTTTATCCCCAATATTCCTTCGGGATATGAACTTACGCGGGTGAAACCGCGGGGCGCAGCTAGTAAGTAATATAATGTTTTTTTTTTATATTAAGCATGCAAATATAGTGGCGTAACGAGGAGGATATGAAGTGTCTTCAGTTAAATACATTTCAAATATATCTCTGTATGGCAGGACACAGAATATAAGGCTACTTGTTCGTAAAGAAATGCGATCATGTAATGCAAGGAGTAGATGTAAGACTCGGTAATACTATTAACATAGTATAGTGCATTTGTTTCACAAGGGCACACGGGACCTCACAAATGCAAATGTGTGCGACTCCAAAACTATTATCAAAGGTATTGAAAAGTATGCTAAATATGGTTTGAATGTGGAAGGCTGAGTGCCGTATATTGACTATTATTACCTCTTTAGATGGAACTAGCTGTCCACAGTCCACACCGGCTTCGTTCGTGGAATATATATAGCCTATAGCCTTCCAATAAATGGGCTATCTAACACTGAAAAACTCTTTCAAATCGGACCAGTAGTTCTTGAGATTAGTGCGTTCAAACAAACAAACTCTTCAGCTTTATAATATAGTACTCTAAGTGAGAGACTACGTACCACAAAGATTGAGTGTCGCGGTCTGCTGGAATGCGGGAAACACCGCATACAATACTAGGAAGATGAATGACCATTTCTAGTTAAATGGCGGATTGAAAATAAATATCTGTTTACGGATGATTCAGACTCGTGAATATTGTCCTCAACTCAGGGCGGCATTGACTTCAATTAACCATAATATTTGACTAAAGTCAGAATATTAGACGCCGCCATAAAACGAGCGATTCAATATTTTTTATAGTAGTCGCAGTGCCTGTTAGACTATTACTAAACCAGCACACGACAACTTCTACACACATGCATATTGTTTTATAAATAAAGAAAACAAATGTCTAATCTAAGCTATTTTGCGATACTAATAACCTAACCATGTGAATGACTTAGTTTGTTGTTAATTCCCGTTCTCTACATTAGTAATTTAGGCCTCAACCTATCGCCAGTGGTTTAGGTTAATGTCGTATATTTTTATTGTATTTATTGTGTTTTATCCTAAAGATAACTATTTAATTATTTGAGAAACAACAACGTCTAAGTAAATAATAGCTATGCCAAACCTTATGAAACATAATTGGCACATTATAATGCATACAGTTTTTATATAAAACCACTCCTGTAATAGCCTCGAAGTGAATTCATCGATTATAGCCTAAGGCCGTTAAGATGATTGACGCAAAAATTCATTTGGCAATGAGTGATAATATGTTTTTCCGCGTGATCTGTTATGTAAGGGTTTAGGGGTTCGAGCAGTGTGTACAGAAATTAATTTTATCAAAGTCATTATTTATTAGAACAACAATTAAGAAAACTTCATCAAAACATCTTATTCCTACACATGTATGTAGTCACCTAAATGGCTCTTATAATTTTTGTCTTAAAATTAAGTTTTCTCTCTCTTACCATAATGTATAAAAAGGGCATGAAATAACTATTTGTTATAATATTTGCAATATGAAAATAAGAATCCTCACGGCAAAGAATATTTGCGATTTTTAAACGATTTTGAAGAATGGATTAACTACAAATTATATATTAATGAATTCCGTACTTTTTTTTGAAAATGTATCACTATTTCTTTCACAAAACAATGATACTATTTCTTATAATCGTCCGCACTGTTTCGGCACAATAATTCGTTGCTCGAGGTGAATATCTCATGCGAACCGGGAAATACCTGAAAGGTCATAATGGATGCGTTGCCAATGAACTTGTGAGGCCGTATGAAATAACCGATGTTATGTTCTGGACCAGGAATACCGCTATTAGTATCATCTTCCTTGTTTTATAATACAGTTATTATTTATTCCTGGTTTTGGAGTGAACTAAATGAGAATCATGGGCAATGAGATCATTGGTAGTATAGATTGGAAAGTCAACTTGGGACATTAATATGTTCAAATTTTCAGGTTATGTTATTCAATATACATATTTATATATAAAGATTAGATGAAAAATCGAATTGATTAAGAATACGTTATACAACTATATAAGGAGGCTTTAATTAGCGACGTGACTTTATGAAACACTTGCTGCGCTCCGCGGTTTCTTTTCCTTGACTTCCTCAATAAATGGACTATTCCATACAAAAATTACCTTTTAATTCAAACCTTTTCTAAAATTTGCGTTCAAAGAAACGCAAACTTTTTAGTTTTCTATTAGGACATATTATAACGAAGTATACTTAAATAGATAAGTTTTTCTTTTTTAAAGATTATCAATATAGTCTCGTTTCTATAGAAACATTTTACAAAATTTACCATTGTTTATCACTAGCTTTGTTATAGTCATTGTGTTTTTACTTCAACAACTTTACTGTACCAATTAAGCAGTAAGAGCTTTCGTGTAGCGCTAAAATATTTTTATTGTAAAGCGTCAAGTCTCTGTTGTAGTACCCATTGTTAATTTCGTTGTAAATTATTTTAAGGTTATAAAGTTACTCTGTTATAATTTTGCTGCTTTATAAGGTCTAACTATGAACAGAATATGCATTAAGTTCGAGACACTTACACAAAATAATTAATTTCGTAACTCAGTTCTTCGTAAAGGTCTTAAACTGAATTATAAATAGAAATTTAATTTATGGAACGCATGTACAATATACTTCTTCGTAAATAACATATACAATAAGGAGGTATTTATTTAAAGAAACCCGGAGAAGCTGAGGTCATAAAAATTATAGTTAATAATAATATACCTACCCCTTTGTTGTCAAAGCTTTGAAGTACGTAATACTTCTAAATTTATTGAGGAATTGTATTCACAATGCGGAACACCATTTATAATAATGAATACATAAGCGATCTAGATAAACTATTGGATGAGGCTATAAAATTATGCATATTAAGTATTTACGCATAAACAGTCCTGGGTATAACAACGCACGCATAAGAAAGATATAATGAAGTTATCGTTGCCACAAAGAGCTTTATGGCAGTAAAAATAACAATGCCTGAGCTAAATTGAATTATTTTAAACAAGTATTTGTAGCTATCTATTATATCTACACTTATCTCAGTTTTGGTATGCAGCTTTGATTATATATTTGATGACACATACGAACCTACATGTTTATAAGGAAAGACACTCATCACTCACTAGGAAAAATACTTATGCTACGAGTGTTCTCGATTTAATAAAATAGTTCATTTAGAAATGTGTTTAATAATAATAGATGCGTTTTGCATTTATAATTTTCATAACACGATTTGTTCTAAATAAAGGATAAAAACACATTGATGTAATGAAATTAACGTTGATTTATGAAGAAAGAAAACGGAATTCAATGAAAACGTATTTGTATTGTCTTATTGGATTATACACGTTTGCTTTCGATACGGAGAGTGAAAACCATATTCTTAGAAGATTATTTTTTTCAATGATCCGATAGACATTTGTTTGAAAAAATACCCTTGATTGACTTTGAGTGCATTATAGGGCAATGTATTTCAAGTACAAATCATGTCAATAATTAATAAAAAAAAAATATAAGAGTTAAAATTTTCTTTACAGAAAAAAGTAAAATATATTAAAAAGATTTGAAATTGTCTTAACAAAAATATGCATAAATTTACCTCAGGGCCCGCTTCCTCATATTAGCATATGAGTAGAATATTTTGACTAGGTGCACGGTGTTGAAAATAAAATGAGATTGTATTTATTGTAATGGTAATGAAGCCGAATGAACGCATTGTTGTTTGTAAATTACTTTATTTAATTATACAAGCACCTTTCACCTTTCAAATTTATTGCGAAACATTTAATTAACCTATTTTAAAGTACATCTTTACCCATCTGTATTTACCTATCTGTGTCATTATCACGTAAAATAAGAAAATGTTTATCAGAATGATCAATATGAATCTAAAATTTTAGATGCGTAATTTCAAACAGTTGATATGTTTTGTAACAGCAGTTTTAGTGTGTGTTTAAGTCAAGAAATGAACATAAGAAATAAAAGCCATACTAAAAAAATCCGTATTTATTAGTAAACACAGGATTCGTTTCCAACGCCGCAATTGATTATTCTATTAAAAATATTCATGAATGGAGTGAAAGAAGCTGTTAGCGTTCCATTTAAATTATGGCTTTAAAGGAAGTCTATTTATCGCTCGAACGCGTGGTGCGGAGCTAAAGGCAGACTTTTATCTCGAGTCTAGGCTCTATGCTCTAGCCGATGTATATGCTATGTTTATACCTCGTTATGTGTGCTCTCGTGTTTTTTACAGCCCATTCGGTTTCTTCTATTACTTTGAAATTTCCGCTGCAAATTGATGTTGGACATGAAAGCTTCGAGAAAAAAACGTAAGAAGTATACGTTTATAGTAATAATAAACTACAGTTTAGGATTACTTTATACAATTTTTGAATTATTTACGTGTCAATTAAATAACGTAATTTGTATACATTCATGTCTAGAAATGGGGCAGATTCAAAAGCGAGACGTAGTTGTTATGTGAAGGTTAGTTATATCTATTCTCATCCTAAAAGTAAATCACAAATGTACCATTTTTAAATTAATTACAGTGAAGTAAAAGAAGCGATTATTCAAACAGCAACGATACAATTTCTTCGCTAGTATTTTAAAAAACAGTTGGCGAGTGAAATCATTCATAACGACATTATTCTAAGAGGAGAACTAGACATACAGCAATCAATTTTAAGTACTCGATCCAATCGTCGAAGTTAGCTGAATGATAATTATATTTCCACGCTTCCAATATTTGACAGATGTGGTTATGAGTAATGACCGAATTGAAGCGAACGGTTGACATGATATTTAGGAGGTAATAAATAGGTTCGTGCTTTTGTAAACCTTAGTAAATTTACTGGAGGTACCGGTATAACGCGAGACCTCAATAAAAACGTACATACAAAACGAAAGTTAATATTATTAAACCAATTTTTATCTTAAGACAAGTTGACTGTCTACGTTTTATGTTTATGTTTATGTACTAACTACATATGCTAATTAACTAAATTATTTTATTCAATTTGACATTTACTTATTGTGATGAACTTCTTAAATAGAACGAACCTCTGAATGAACGAAAATAAGTGCGTGCAGTAAATGCATTTTAAGATTGCAAAGCTCAAAGGTATTCTATCGCTGGCAAAAGTTTATTGTTTTAATAGCTTTGCGGAGTGATCTCCGGCCATTAGAAGAAGTGCTTTAGTGTATAATAAAATGAACAGAACTCGGGTGCATACCTTGTGAAGATTGTATTGTTTCCTTGTTTATGAAAGTATAGCTGTATTATATGTTTTGATATTTGACGTCACAAGAAAACTAAAATTTGGTATGTGTGTGTGTATATCTTAAACTTTTGCCTAATACACACAAAGTAACTTTAAGCACACTGTAATAAATTTCTGCTGCTACATTTAATGTGCTTTATTTTAGAAATGAATGTACGTGAATCTTTTACAAAATACAGTACCTATTATCTTGCTTTAAAATCTGATTATCTCGTTTACTGCAGTTCTGTGGAAACCGGCACGGTTCAGATGAAATGTGGGAATCAGGATGGAAAAATATTGCTTTAATAGTATGTAATGTTTATAAAAATCGGTCAAGTGCGAGTAGGACTCGTGTCGTTAAGTTAAGTACAAATAAGCTACAACTTTTTTACAACAGAAATACACAATTCCTGCAAATTTCAAATGTCTTAATGTATTGCTATCATGGTGATAAACGTACAGGCTGAGACGGACAGTGAAATCTTAGCGATAGTTCTGTAAGGCCACGTGTCCCTTTGGTTACGGAACCCTAAAAATGAAATGTTATATAGAACTTAATTAATGGATGGGCCAAAGGCAATGTGCATACAATTTTGCCTTTCAGCCTAGATCGAAACTTTTAGAAAAATCCTTTGAAACATGTATTTTTTAAGGAATGATGCGATTTAGTTAAAAGTACATAATATACTTATGTACACGTAGTTGCCAATAACAATACCTACCTCTTATACATCTCTTGGTAAAATAATAACTTTATAATCTCATAAATCTTACACGTTGATAGCTGATAGATATATAACAGGACGACATAAAGGAAGTAGGTGCAATGCATATTTTATTAAGTGATGCAACTTCATGGGCCTTTTAAAATATAATATAATTTTATCACGTCTAATCTTCCACACAAAGATATCGATGAAATAACTAACTAATGCTATAATTTCTCGAAATTCTAATTAAATTCTAAGATGAAATCTCGAGAATATTAATTGATGAGGTAGTGTCACTTCTATTATATATGTATCCATCAGCAAAAAGCCCTTCTATAGCGGGATTCGTGAAGATTTATATCTTAATATCCAAAGTAGCTATTTTTTTATTTTTTTGTTTTGTAAATAACATGGAATAGGAAGTCCAGGAGCTTCTCATTAAGTCATACAAGCCTTTTAATGAGCGGTCACAGGTTAACTTTGATCACATACAAAATATCTACGTACTAATTACGTATGTAGTTATTATATACATACTATCTGCAAACAGGCAAAATCAATAATTATTCGAATTTGTTTATTACATAATTTGATGATAGGACCTAAACCTTATGTATACACTTCGGCCTTCATACTTGAATAACTTTGAAAATTAACATCATTATTCTAGACATTATTATTAAATCAGATGTTAGAATTGCTAGAATGATTAGGATTTTGGTCATTAACGGATCAATTCGTGGACACTAATTATTGGCTCGGCTGGTGTTGATCAATGCGTTTGTGGTATTTTGTTGTGAAATGGTTTGTATTGCGGTGGTGTCTGCTCGCACGGAATTAGCACAGCAAAGGCTGATATTTTCAATTGTATCTATGCATATACCATTCTCTATTTAGCAAATATCTTCATAGGAATTTGGTTCTTATTGGTAAGGCTTGAAACTGATAATTCTGTGAACGGGTTTTTGCTAGATTGCATTTTGGGCGTCCTACAGTCTCGTGACTGAACCCGATGTCTTATTTGTAGAAAGTAATCTTGAGCTTTGTTGTCAGTACGTTACCCTGAGTAATAAAATTATTACGTTTTACTTCCTTGAATTATGCATATTAATGTTCCACTTCTTTCATAAAGCGGATAAGGTTTCGTAAGTTATAGAAATCGGTACTGATCTCTTGTTTTAATAACACATTTATGAGTGCATTACGTGTAGTGAAACTTTAAACCAAATAAGATGAAGATATGAATTCGTATTGTAGTTTTTGTATCATGTAAGGTATGATCTTAAGTAGCAATTAAATAGATAATACCTTCCCATATTGTATATATATAGGTATATCACCTCACATTGGACTTGTTTTTGCAATTAGTTATGGTAATTCATTTGATATGGTTAAATAAACTAGAGTGCTGATGTGGTGTAAGTAATTCATTATATTTTATAAAAATCGTGGTTTTATTTCATGTATTGACCATTAAATGTTATTATTAATAAGGTGTTGCTCGTACATCGTGATTCTAGAACACGATAATCCCTAATTAGCGGACATACCATTTCAATGTTATTGCTATGATTTTAGTAATATCGATGTATTCCATGTCATTGGGATATTCAATCATACATGGAAATTGTAATATTCAACAGTAATTTTTTATTTCTTATGATTGGAAGTATCACTCCAGATTCTAAAATGGGAGAAATTGATAACAATTTCATATCAGATATGAAATAATCACTTAAATCAGTTGAGTTTAAGTAAGAAAAAATGAAATCGAACTGAAAACATCCTTAGTTTTTGGGAACGTCGGTAATTAACAATAATTTTAAATTACATAGATAAAAAATATTAGGTATAAAATGGTAGAAATAAATAATTTGGTAGAATTAATATTAATATGCCGGTAAAATAATAGCAAATTCCTTTACAATTGATAAGTATGATTTACATTAAATCTGATTTGATCTGGCATAATGTTTATCTGTATAATTATCAATGCATTTATTTTGCAACTAGTTCTGATTTTCATACACGAACTCTAATCCATACTCTGTGGATAAAAGATGACGTTTTTTTGAAATCATAGTAAATTTCGATCGCTTCGCGATCCTATACATTAAAATAAGGATGCGATGTAGAACTATCAATCCTAATCTGAAGATATTGGAACCAGATCTAATGTTGAAACCGGCCGTAAGTGGTTCAATAGTCGATCTATGAGGGTGATCAATAATCCTACTTCCTACTAATATTATCAATGCGAAAATTTGTAAGGATGTGTGTGTATTTGTTGCTCTTTCACGTAAAAAGTGCTGAACCGATTACAATGAAATTTAGTATCAAGACAGCTGGACAACTGGAATAACATATAGGCAAGTTTTATCCCGATACTCCTACGGGATACGGACTTACGCGGGTGAAACCGCGGGGCGCTGCTGGTTTTGTTAAAGTTATTAGTTATTTTTCATAGAAATATACAAATATAAGGGAATGTTAAAATGGAATAATAATTCGTAATATTTGTCAGTTATCAGCCTTAACGATTTTTGACAATCTAAAGATTAATAGAACACATCTACACTCAATTCTTTTAGTTTAGACTCTTATTCATAGACATGGATGTCATAATAAGTTAAACTAATAATAAACACTGTAATCACTGAAATAAATACTAAAGATAATTATTGATGAATCATTGTGAAATCTACGAAATCATTTTAGCAATTGTGCTAGTGTATTTTATGGCCAAGGACATAATTAGTGAGTAATGTAAAACATCATCTAGTTACTTATACTGTTTATAGTCATCTTGAATGAAACGTACGATATGGCGGGGATTTTTTTACTTGCGTTGATACCCAGTTAGCAATTACGTTTGGGTTTGTGCATTGTTTATTTTACAGTTTCATTATATTAAAGATCTCAAAAATATGTATAATAATGCAGTCGGATTACTAGCCTTGCTATGACCCCTTGAGATTACAATATCACCAAAAACCAGGCGGTTGCTTGTAAGAAATGAAGTCGATTTACAATATTAATTTAATATAATTTGAATAGAAATACGTTATAATTTAAATTATAACGTATCTAGTGAAATTGTAATATCACGGTTTTAAAAATATTCCTGCGACAGATATATCCTTATAAGCTAAAATATAATACAGTGTTACGTATGGTACTAATGAACTTTGTTTAAAACAATTATCTTATACTTGGAGGACATCTGGCCGGCGTTTCATAACTCAGCCATATAAGTTCACAAACATTGGAACAATCTATTTGAGCTGTAATAGTATTTCATGCTTGTCGAAATTTATGTTAAATGCAATATAAGGTCCATTATAAAATACGGTTAGGCTATAAACAGTTTGGGATTGTGCAACTTTGCCGTGAAACTCTGTTTATTTTGAAGTGTGCATGACATTTTATTTTCTTGCGGTGGTTTAAGCGCGAAGTCGCGGTTTTTAACATAAGTTGTGTCTTCTTTATGTGTTATGTTATAAGTAATTTCCACTCTGCTGTCAATATATTGAATAATATACAAAGTACTTCATTAAAATGCCGTGATAGGAAGGAGGAAGTTTTTGCTAAAACATTAATTAAATTAATTTAACAATAATTTACTCATGAGTGTAATTAATGCTTCTTTATCTATTTTCTTGTATTATTCTTGGTGAACATGTTTGTGCAGTGGTTGGCGTGCGTTTTATTGTGTTGTGAGTTCGGCTAGCACTCTGGAGAATCATGTTTTATTAAAGTTCCATTAACTATGATACTTTTTTTATTAATTTTATTAGTTTTGTGACATTATCATTACATTATTACACATATTACACATATTAGTGTGGTGAAAGGCATTGTGTTTTACATAAGTGATTTAATTTCATTTTATGTGCCTTTTATTTTTTGTAGTACATTAAAGTATACCCATTTGTGTAATTTGATTTCTCATTATTTTTCGTTGTATTTCTGAAACATATTAAAGCCGCGTGGTTAACATAGAACCCTTTAACAGTTAGTTATTAAGAAATTTAACGTCTAAGGTAAATTTAAAGGACATAAAATGTATACATTATTAAACCTAGAGTATTTTTTGTGATGTCATTGAATTATTTGTACCATATTCGAAGAATAATGAGCCAATAATGTTTTCCTTCTATAATGATTAACATTAATGTTATTCCCGTAATAATATGTTTTTACACACTGATTAAATTTATTACTTTAACGAACTTGGCCTAAATAAAATGATTACAAACATTAGTTACACGAATTGGATTCTAATTTTAATTAATGCAATTTTTGTTTGAGCGTATTATTACATTGTCTTGATAATAACGAAGTAGGTAAATATAATGTTTAATCTTAACAAGTACTGACCCTTGTTTCGCTCGGACACATAATTAATTAAGACCGTAAAATAATATAAAAGTGTACGTGCTTTGGGTGAATGAATAAATAAATAATTTCTTTCTTCGTCTGTGTGTGTACGCGTATACTTATGCATGCGTTTTTGTAAAGAATGAGTCCTTTTGATAGAATTAGACAAATAATATAAAACAAGTAATTTTA
Source organism: Zerene cesonia (assembly GCF_012273895.1). Lineage (NCBI taxonomy): Eukaryota > Metazoa > Arthropoda > Insecta > Lepidoptera > Pieridae > Zerene > Zerene cesonia. The sequence continues at coordinate 8,244,971 of NC_052121.1, read as the reverse complement.
TCATCAATCATGTATTCATATAAAGTAGCATTTTCAGGATGAAAGGAATATCGGTTTTGGTATTAAAGTAGCTTGAATTAATTATGGTTATTGAGTGTATAATATAATCATACCTTTATGCTTGGCTATGGTTGGCTAACACTATTTTCGTAAGAATGTAAATATGTTGGCCCATTTTAAATAAAAAAATACTTATGCATTCATTTATTGCTACAACATTATCTCTAACATATTATATATATATATTATTTATATATTACAATTATTATATATACAATACAATACAATTATTATATATAACAATTATTTATCAGTTGCACGAAACAAATCAAAATATAATTAAAAATAACACTTGCGTGCAAAATAAATAAACACAATTGCCAATTATAATATTTTGTTAACTCGGTACAAAATTGTATAATTAATTAAGGTTTTATGTAAACCGTTTTATTACACATTGACATCTGCAGAATAAATTCACGGCCGAAGTTGAATGTTCCCGCCATTGATCTTGACTCCAGCGCCTTAACATTGCGCTCTTGAAAAATTACTCTTCTTGTCACCCATGAACACTATACTTATGTTATATTTATTAAATCTCATCTGAATTATACGGAAGATATAACTAATTGGTATTAAGCAGTTCCAGCGAATGTGAGACGTAAAACATTTTGTCAACGCATGCGGAAATCATTTAAATTTGATAACAGGGTGACCCCATTAGCTGATTCGATCGCGTCAGCTGCTCCAGCCGAATATCGTCTTATCGCTATGTAATATCCTTCTAGCCAGTAAACACTTCATTGCGATTCCCGGGAACGGACCGTGAACCCGGCGCGTGCGATCATAATATTTATCTCCGGATGATCCGAGGACGGTATATAAACGGGCAACGAGAGACACCCGGTATCATTCGCGATTTAACCACCGCGGGCTCCGACACTCCGGCGAGGCCGTATTGACCGTCAACTGAATTGATACAATTGCCATTTAGCACCCTTCCGCGATGCCTTCCATGAGAAGTTTAATCATTGTCCTGCTAATTGCCGTCGCGGCGATCGAGGCCGCGCCGTTCTTCGACGCGATATACGACGCGATCAACGGGAACGGCAGGAGATCGTACGGGTACAGCGGGTATGGGAACTACGGCTACAACTACGGGTACAACAATGGGTACAACAATGGGTACAACGGGTACAGCGGGTACCGACACGCTGAGCGGCCGCAGAGACAAGGGAAGACTTACAAGGAGATATGTAGGGTACATTTCCCCGACGCTGTAGCGTCCCCAGGGGCGGGCGGGATAGTGTGCCCCTACTGAGGGTCAGATCGCGTGTTCTACGCAATGGAGAGGCTCCTCCGCCGGCGACACATCATGCGGATGGGCTGATCCGCCACGTTTTTTATTTCTTGCGTTATTAACCGTTCGGTTTAATTGCTATTGTAATTCGTAAACAAAGCTGTGATCTCCAACTTCAATTTGTTACAATAAGTATAGGTGTGACGTGTGTGTGACGTGTACATAGTGTAATTGTGTGTGTATTCGACTTGCGTGATAGCCTTGTGATAGTTACATAGTGTGATATACGTATCGAAACTTAGGTGACCTTAGTGATTTTATAAACAAACAAACAGTGCATAGAACACGCGATGATCCCGTAATTTTATTGGCTTTTTGTACTTAGCGAAATTTAACGTCAACCTGTTCGCATTTGTTGCAATGTATCACATTAATTTTGCCTTTTAATGAGTATATGTTTAATCGAAAATACACTTAGTGAGTGTAACTAAAACTGGAAATTTGTCAAATTTTTACCAAAGCTTGGAATATACAGCTATCATCATAGTTCAGTTTATTTATAAGTTATTTGTATATATTGTTAAGTTATAATAAATAATACTGAAAGTAACCGTTTGTTTTTTTGTTTTGAAACCTTGAAAACATACATTACGTTTTAAAATAAAAATTGAATAAACCCTCAACTATATAATGGACATTGTCTATGAAAATGAATTAAGATATTGCAATAATTCATTAAGCCGTTTTCAGTTATCTATACTGGTTCAACATCGCTTACCTATATCAATATGTATATATGCAAAAAAGACACTTTTTCTTCGATAACCGCCCGTCTCAGCTTTACCCAGGGTTAAAAAAAATCATGGACACAGTAGACCAGTCAGCTGCTGGATTATGAACCTAAAACGTCGATAAATTACTCCATTTCCGTCTTCATTCTTGTAGGGATACTTCAGTGCCAAGCACTAATGTATAGGCTTAAAAAAAATGTAACTCAGTAGTGATTTTTAATCTTTTTTTACAGCTTTCTGGTTAGATGGAAGCGAGATTGTTTGTAAATTTGAATTTGTAAATCTCAGAGACAAATGTACCGATTTCGAAAATTGTAAACGCTGTACCCTGAGTGCTATAAGCTATATACGTACCACGAGCGAAGCCGGGGTGGACCGACAGTTTTTCTTAGAGAAATAAATGTATTAAGAATAGTATCTCTGTAAGCGGCTTACCAAACATAATCATATGATACAAATAAACAACCTTTCAAATAAACGTTCATTATTTCTCGAATTCCCTTCACATTGGCCTGTTATTATCCATCAATACAAATTAATTTCTTAGCAAATTGAAGTATCACAAGTCAGTTATAATTTAGCTTAATTTATAAAGAGATTTATCTTTAGCGAGGGACCAAAGGGTCAGGCAGACCTTGTGGCGTGTCGCAGGGCGGGTTTACTCATTAAGTTGATAAAACGCTTTAGGGGACGAATATCATCGGGACTGTTAGCATTGTCTCCATTAAAAATGGGTGTATTGTTAGACCAGTTAATGTATATGTAGTTTTTGAATATGCGATATCATAATCTTGAGGGTTATTTATGGGTTTTTGGGCTATTTTTAACCAGAAGCTCGCTTTCTCTGTTCTGTTCGACGTATCTGTTCTGTTATCTTGCTTTAACAGATGTCAAAGTAGCATAAAAGTAAGTCTAACCTTGATAAAATAGCAAAGAAATAATTAGTACCTACTGTTAAAAGATTATTTATTGGATGAACATATTTCATGTATGTATATATATATATCTGTTACTGGTTTGGTTTAATAAGTACGATACTTTTATCCATTTGTATTATTTGAATACCCATAAATTAGTTCTAGAGACTCATAATTTGAATCCTCATTTTATCTATATTTCTTTAAAAACATAATTACAACATCTATTTATTTTAGCGCGCGACAGCTTTAGTATTTTAATATTATTGGTGTATGTATAATTACATCATTGAATAAGCAGGAGGTACACATTCATGGCATTTAGTTGGCAAATGCACTTCTCTTTTCACGTGATTTTGACGACCTATTGGCCATTGCCATATTCGAAGCTTAACAAAACTTTATCTTGATGTAATACTTATTTGATAAATAAACTTTAGACCTCTACAATATATCAGTTTGAGTTAAGGCTTTAATTGTTCAAAGTGCTTACCATTTATAGTGTGTATGACCGAACTTTTAAAGATTCCATAGGTATTAAAAAAAACGTATACTACCAAAGTTGGAAGTAAAATAAACAAAATTTTATAACTTCCAAAAAATATACCTTTTAAATTTTGTGATGCTGAACGTTATGGCTATAGAATGAATACTATTTTAAATTCAAATACCGTCGCTTTCAATGGATCATTAAAAGCCCTTTGACAGTCATGATGGATATATCAAAAATAATTTTGGTTATTTTTTGTATCAAAATTATAGGTGAATTGAATTTATATTGCTTATTATGTAACGGCAAAACGTAATTCGAGCCTTGGACTTGTGTTTTGTTCAATTTTCCTGTTTTAGATCCCGCTTATAAATATTTATTGCTCGCGTTTGAATTTAAATTGTGATTAAACCATTTGAATTAGTCACAAAAGTAAAGTACCGACCGTCTTGTCCCCGGAATTAACTAAACGTTATATTTAAGTATTACGCAACAGAAAAATCTATTAAAATGGAATATTGAAAAAAATGCTGTTTAAGGTTTAGTGTCGTTCAAAAAGATCTGTAATTACCCAATTCATTACGACGAGCGATGCACTGAACAGTGACATTATAAGTGTCCATGTGTTTGTTTGTTTGATTGTGATAGATAGTCGGACAGGCTATTTAGGCAATCCTGTAAATTGAAGGTTTGCATTAGTTCATTCTTAATACAATGGCTATGTCATTTGTGTTCCGATTTATTGTCATCAATAAAGCCCAAAACAGATGCCCATATCACATTTATAGTCATCCGAACTTTTTTGAACTGACAAGAAAATTATCTTATCAACCAGGAAGAGAATATATCGACCCTCAGCGAAATATGATAGCGTACTAGTGTTAATATACACCATTTAGCACGTTGAGTTACGTGTAGCCCGTGGCATATTTCGGTCACTACGCTTTGTAGTATGCGTCAACCAATTCTTCGATGGTGTGTGCAAAAGTGAACGTTGATTTCGTTGTTAGAGCTAAATGAAAGTCACTGCCGGTAATGATAACATATCAAAGTTGTTTTTTAGAGCTACGTGCAAGAGAACAGACTCGGCGGTGACATGAAAATACAGCACCGTTACATTAGATTACACTAGCTGCGCCCCGCGGTTTCACTTGTGTAAGTCCGTATCCTGTAGGAATATCGGGATAAAAAGTTGCCTATATGTTATTCCAGTTGTCCAGCTATCTACGTACCAAATTTCATTGCAATTGGTTCACTAGTAGTAGTTTTTGCGTAAAAGAGTAACAGACACACCCACATCCTTACAAACTTTGGGATTTATAATATTAGTAGGATTTCATATTACTTACTAATTATATTATAAATACTTTTTACTGGTTTTTACTTCTAAAAACCAAAAGCGAGAATAAACATTGGTATAGCAGTAACAAATTTGGAGTTGCTTTTCTGTGTTAAATTTTTTTAGAGCTCATTTAGTTAAAATTATCTTACACGCAGTAAAACTTCCAGATTTTATTATTTACTTTTATTTTTAGATGTTAAGCTTTTACGTCTCATATAACATAACAACTGCTGCAGTAATTCTTCTTCTCAGCTGAGCAAAGAATACGTTTGTATGTAGCGTAAAAAATCTGAAGTACTAATAAATCACACTATAAACAAAACGACGATTATGTAACGCAAACAAAACAGGAGCAAATTGCTTGTATATTTATGTCAACTATTACTTAATACAAAATTATTTGGGGCAAGTGTCAGCGGGGACATCAATCAATGATTCGGGGTCACCTAACGGATCTTTGGGAGATCGCAGACGGAATGATGTTTCAAATGTGCGTAGGTAAACAATTTGCGGGAGATAAATGTACATTGTGACAATAAATCTTTATCTAGTCTTCATTTCGTTACGGTTTGTTTCCACTGATGTGAGTTTTGTGTTTAGTAGAAAGCGCTAATCCTTGTGGTAGTAAAATCTGTCTAATGTTATAGATTTTGATAGCACAAATATAAGTGTTAAATGTTAAAAAGTAAAATACCTAAAAAATATTATAACACAAAATGAGATGCGAAATATATTGTATTGTACATAAAATTCAAATTTAAACCACAGCATCATGTTCCTGTGTATACATTCTTTTAGAGCGTTTTCTTATTAGTTTAAAATTATACATAAGTTGTGAGGATATTGTTGAATTATGTCATTGCCTTTATGTTATTATTTCTTTGACAGTCCGAAAATACTCTACTCTCTGACCTCGCAAATGGTGATTGTTGTTTGGTCATAAAGCTGATATGAGATTTATCTTATGTAGAACATGACTCATGGATGAACTTATTTAGTAGTAACTATAATTATATTTTTTGTGAACTAAACGGATAAGGGTTCAACACAACTATTTGTCATGATAATAAATAATAATGTCTTACAAAAACTCATAACTGCTACTATGTTTTGTGCAGATTATGCAATAATATATTAAAACGAATTGTGTTCTGCTACAAATGCATAATTATTTTCTGTTAGTTTGAAATGGGTACAGGGTACTCATATTCAGCCAATATATATGTCCTCACGGCTTACCGCTAGCGCACCAGGTCATAGTTAATCCACGCTCACCAAGTGCGGGTTGCCAGATGTCACATGTTGTCGAACTTTTTGGACATGCCTGACGACGTCGTCTACCTTCGCCTACTGATTAGCTACATATATAGCTAATGATTGAAGGTCATACATGTCTAGTTCATGTTTGCTTTAAAGTTTGGACTACTAGTATAGTTTTATATTATCTGTGGTTAGGACTTAATATTACATACAAAAATATAAATAAAATTCTTGAAAATTGAGTCTACACACAATGCTCGGCTCGATCAATCTCTTCAACTTTAAATTAAAGCGCCTGCAAGATTTATGACATTATTGTATTAAATACTTTTTGCTATCCTGACATGCAAGGAGAGACTAATTTATCACAACAGTTGCTGTATAATATTGTAACCAAAATTAAGTTCTTCTAGTTTTGAAGCCACTTACTCTTTTCTATATTTGCTTGAAAGCTAATCTCTTACAAGAGTTTAAACAAGTCTGGCTTTTATACAAACAAACACTCAAGAAATGTAAAAGATAAAACAGCGGTATAAAATTGCTTATTGAAATAAAGAATGTTTGTTCCAATGAAATTGCTGGAGAAATACACCCGGTTTTCGACAAGGGCTCACTTAACCAACGTTAAGATTTTAAAATAGTATGATTTCTTGTTTATTTAGGGGAGATGCTTCGTTTTTTATTTCATTGAATTATAATGTATATGCACATAGACGAAATGACGGCTAGAATACAAAATGCATAATGATGTATTTGCTATACTAAAATTAATCACAGCAACAAAAACAATTTGTTAAAATGAATTATTTGGCTGTGATCAGAGAAATAACGTATGGTTTTTTTATAAATTATAGCAAAATGAAGCCAAGTAATACAAGAGAACTTATTTATTTTTATAAGCAAACGACAAAAGGTCGAAAAATCATGACGGAAATATTCACATCTTAGCCATATTCTCTTCAGGTATTCGTCTGAATCATTTTTCTCACTGCATCCTCCTCAAAGAGTGACAGATAGAGCGACAAATTGGGCCCGTTTTCCCCGAAATAAAACAATAAGGCGGTTCCCCGGAGAGTGTTGGACGGTCCGGGTTGCTGCCTCGTAAAGTACATAGGCTATAAATTCACTGAGCTCAGGTCTGAGTTGGTTCTTGGGGTGAGAGGGACTAATAAGATTCAAATAATTATTAACATCGAGAGTTATTGAGAATTTTATAAAAAGAAACATTAGTGTTTTTTGGGACTAGTAATAGACGTGATTCTGTTTAATTGAAATGGTTCAGCAAACTATATTAATGGACTATAATATATTCATGTAAGATATTAATAACGTATTTAAAATAGCAATTAATTGAATGTAAGATTTGTTTACAAAAAAAATCGGTTTCTTTATTTTATATGAGTATTTTTTTGAAATTACTGGCTAACATTTCTCTGGCATTCACTCCCACAAATCACGTTTCCGAAATATAACAAAATGTGTCGGCAAATTTAATGACATCTTGTAATTATATTACGTTTGAAGGCAAAGCAAATTATCTTAAAATACGCATACATTTTCATTAAACGCCACCATATATACCACAGCATTCACGTTCCGATTCCATCTAAAATCGCGAAAAGCATCATCTATGCATAGCTTCGATCTCTGAGAGGCAATTACTTGGAGTGTGCGTGTCGGTGCTGACGAAATGTTGTTAACTTATTGCTGTTAATAAAAATGATGTACTCGGTTTTATTTTTGGGCCCTTCTATTGAGATTACTGGGGTTTTGGGTTATGAATATTTACCATGTGGCTTTTAGTATTTGATAATATTGGTATTGACTTTCTACTAGAGTTCTTTACGTGCTTTTGTGTTGAGTTAAGTTTGACTTTAATGATCATGGTGTCTTATATAATAGACGAATTTTTCTTGTAAAACTATTATTAAACAGTACCGTATCAAGAAGTATTTCCGACTATTTTTGCTACAATTGCCACGGTTGTACACAGTAATCATTCAAAACGGCACGGTGTATACAGTAATCATTCAAAATGTATGAATGATATTGTATGAGAAAAATCTAAGGCAAAAATGTATTATTTAAGAAACAAAAATACTTAATAAAATAAATTACACAATACACTAAACACTATGTGAAAAATTGTCCGTAGCGATATACCGTTGAGATTTCGTCCGACCCAAATTTAATAAGGGTTTAACCCCGTCTTAGTTGAAGAAGGTACTGGTAACAATAACACGGAATGTATGAAAAATATCGCACATTTTTATTTGCTTAAGGAATTTAAGATGTAAACAGATGAAATAAACAACCTTGGGTCTGTTTCGATGGTTTTACTATTTTTGATCTAGATGACAAATATTTTTTTTAAGGGAGAACGTTCTAGAAATAGATCAGTAATGAACGAAATAAATATATTATGAACCATTTATTATCGAAGGATGATTGGAAATTGTGATAAACTTTCAGTAAATGTTATTACGTACATACTTAATAAATTATTCACAATATAATTTTTTTTAAATTTTCTTTTTACATTTAGAATTTGTTCCATATTTTTAGAACATAGAGAATCTTGGAGAAGGAAATTAATTTTGATCATTGCCTACTTTTGATACGAGGAACAGACGATAGAATATTTTATGGGAGCTGTTTCCGAGGGAGGAAAACCTGTTGTTTATATAAACTCAACGCCACATTATTTTCTCGAAAAATATTATGGGTAAAGGATATCCCGGTTTAGGCCCCATTTGGTACAATCGTTATCTCAAAGACTTTTATCTTTTTTTATTGCGGGGGACTTCTGCTGAATGACATGTGACACACATGGCAATTATCATGGCATGATAATACGGTGTGAAAGTGAAATAGCATTAGGGGGATTTCTACCTGCACTTGTGTTTTATAAGATAGACATACGTTGTTGCTACAGCTTTTCACATGCTGTAGAGGGAGAAAAGTACAATTATCTTATTTTTAAATTCTAAGTTTCGACGAAACTGGTTGAATAGATTATGCATGAAAACAGAAAACTTCAAAGCGACAAAACTTTCGGATTTATAATAAAATCACAGTAAACTGTACTATGTAGTGTTTTTAGTTGGACTACAACGTCAAATTCCCTTCCTTACAAAAATAACTTTACTCCAGCGAAATACGTTAGAAGTAAAGATGCAAATGAAAAGTTTTTACACGTGGATTTATTTATACGATAAAATTTTCCTAAATACACTTGCATTTATCCTAATCTAGCCTTCACAATACTTTATAATAACGTAACTTTGAGTTTTACACTCTCTTTACAAACATAACTGAATATCCAATAAAATAAGTGTAAAAAGAGAACAATCAAACAATTTTATTTGTCACTGTTTATACCTACACTCGGAAGCAATGTACATAATAATTATTACCAGCCTGTCACTATAATTAAATACGACCCGTTTCATTATACTGTAACAAATCGAACGAATATTCCTCGAAGTAAGGCTTCTTACCGTGTTTTGTTTGCTTTTAATTACAGCTCTCTATTCGCCGTCTTTCGTTCGTATCATGAATCGATAGAGAATTAATTGCTTTGTCATATGACCGCAGAGCTTTTTATGCGATGCACTGTTTCTGGCCGCCCTTGTTACATTGAAATAGATTGCGGTTACAGTTATATATGTACATTTCTATGTACAATTGCATGCGTACATAGTAACTATTTAGTAATCTGTGACGTGACGCAATTAGTTTGTGACGTTTGTTGATACATTGATTTTAAAATATATGACGCCACTTTAAGCGGTACTGAAAATTTAATCGTGACTGTTTTACTTTTCTGAAAAATTAACTAGAATATTTAGATTGTTTTTAATTGATAATCAAGACACGAATATTTACTATATGTTATTTAAACTATGAAAGTCTAAATTCATTTCAGTAACGTGGCTTTGCTTATATTCAAACTTGGGCACTGATATAAGGATATTTTTGTTTTAAAATCATTTTCTGCAGACCCCTATGGTAACAGTATTTCCTAATTTTCCGCCAAGATGGCGCTAAACCGATTGCCCCGTTCTATTGGCTATGCACATGTGAATTGAAAGCTTTATTTGTACTTTATGGACGTGTGAACAAATCTGCACTTTGATAGGATTTGAATCAAACTGTATTCAGCTTATAAATGTATGGTGGAGCCGAATAATATTAATAACAGATAACGGTTGTACAGTAATAATAATGCAAAAAATGTATAAGATATGGGATTTTTCATATTTATTGCATTAAGCGGCATGACCCATTATTGTATATAGAGTTTTTTTCTTTGAAAATCAATTGCAAGCGAGGAAATATAATCCTTCATTTATTGCACATTACAAGAAGTTACTAGTTACTAGTTCGGAACTCCTATTTCCAGTTTTTGTTTTGTTTAAAAATGAGTGGCTGCTTTCAGTTATATTGATCAATTGCGGTCCGCACATGCTATATATTTGCTTGAGATCGGTCCAGTAGTTCCTGAGATTAGTGCTTTCAAACGAGCTAAATCTTCAAATTAATATTAATCGTATAGATAACAAATTCACTCGTTATTTTCCGGATGGATCAAGTGTATAATATAAGTGTAATTTATCTCATACTTTAAATCATTTACAATTCCACTTTAATAAAAATGTTTTGAAAAAATTGTTCAAATTAAATACTTATGTTGAAATAACCCTTTCAGATTAAAGATTGGTGTAAGAGTAAATAAATATATTCGACGTATATATATGTATGTTAGTCCACTCTACCAGTAAATTATTACCGGAATTTCATTTACGAGTGACATTTTCTGGGATATTTATAGTGCAATCTGATAAATATGGAAATTGTATTTTATGAAAAAATGCCGTTATATTTCTTTACTGAACCATTATAATAGTGGAGTTTTTGTTGATTTTGATCTTGTTAATAATTAAATAACATTCTACGTATATCATGGACCTTTTCGAAACAGACAGGTTTGTATGTAACATTGCAATTGGACAACTGTTAAATATGTTATTTTCTGTGTGAAAAAACTTAAATACACGAGCAACAACAAAAATAAATTATGTAAACACATGGAAAAACAAAAATCTCAAGAGAATTAATCAATTTAATACAATAGTTCATTACACCTACATATTATACCAAGTATATACAAAAAAAAAACTATTATATTTTGTTATGAAATATGAATTATAAAACGCAATATTTCATAGACAGCTTGAAGTTTTTAAACTAATCAAATATTCTATATTCTCCCACACACATCCTAAATGATCAAAACTCATAAACTAGGACGAGCCTGTACCTCAGGCATTAGTAAATTCATTTAAATGTCGCATTTATTAGCACATGAAGGTAAAATGTTAGGCAAATTTAGCGAAGTTAAACATTTAAATAATCGTATTCAGTACTAGTGGTCCGCCCCGGCTTCGCTCGTGGTACATATATAGCCTATGGCCTTCCTCAATAAATGGGCTATCTAACACTGAAAGAATTTTTCAAATCGGACCGGTAGCTCCTGAGATAAGTGCGTTCAAATAAATAAACTAACTTTACAATATTAGTATAGACAACACAATCGCAAAATACTTGCGGGTACTTTGAGTTTCATATATCTACTGTCATAATAGGTATTTGTTTCATTCGCTTCGGAAATTAAGTTTAAAGTCCATTAATATGTTATTTTCACAGAAAAAAGAAAATAAACAGAAGTTGGTGATCCATTCTAGTTATGTTGGGCGACAGTATACCATCAAAAAGCATAAATTTATCAACCTACAATGGTGTTTAACTACACTGGAAATTATCCATTTTTTCAACTGTTAAAGCAGAAGATTAAGGAGGGAATAAGATCATGATACAAACACATGTTGTTAGTAGCTACTTGCACAGATCGGAGAACAAACTAGCTAAATTATCGCAGTAATATCCAGTATTAAACTATGAACTATACAGTACCATGTCTTTGCATAGACCAAATTATAGAATGGACGTCCCTGCAGCGTGTTACGCGATGTTACTGGGGCGTACTGCTATACGTTGCGGAAAATAGACACGCGTAATGGAGCGGCAACTTTCGAGACGTAGTGCATCATACGATTACGATACAGACTGTATAATGCACTTGATCTATTTATTCACTTAACACGGTCAATGTTTGCTAGCATCGGGAATATAGGCGTGACGTGTGTGTATGTGAAAGGATGTAGGCGTAGGTTCACTGATTTTGGATGCTGATTAGGGTTGTTATTACGTTTAGATAATCGTTTATATCATGTTTGTTAGTTTGGTTAAAGATAAAAATTATACCTATTATCTTCGAACATGGTATATCTTATGTCATTCAATGCGCTAATTTTGTAGTCTTTATATATCTTAATATACGTATTAATATATAGCAATAAACCAATTTAACATAAAGCAATTTTGTATAGAAAAGAAATAATTCACAAGGGTAATAAAATCTACTTCACAATTTTTTAAGCAAATAGGAAATAGTTGTACTGTTGACTTAAACCAATATTGCAACGTTTGCCCTATTGCTTCACGAACCTTGATGAAAAGTTCTGACGAAGCAAAATTTTTATTGGCAATAAATCCAACATTACATTGTAAGCACAATTCGTTTACTGGGAGCCGTGATTGGACCGGGTGCTTGCTAATTGTGAAAGAAATGCAACATTGAATGTTTTATTATACGAAATTAATGATGATCAAAATATGATAAAGGTTAGCCTTTTCAAAAGAATGAGGTTATAAAATATATAGATGGTGTTAAGAAGCTGTCAGTGACGTCTTCGTCTTCTGTCGCTTGTAGAATCAAAAATTGTATTAAATATACAATTTTGCGATAAAGAAAAAAAAAGAAAAACATATTTATTTAATATCTTCCAACTTTGTAAATATATTTCATCGAAACACATGAACACGATTGAAATAAATGCTCTTTTTAAATCACATTTTTATAACATAGATAATATTGTTTATAATATACTTCATTGTTCCCAAAATTACTGCATGATGGTCCCACATTCACTTCATATCCGCAAATGTAAAAATACACAGATTGTGTTATTTTCATGTTTAAAAAAATAAATTCAATTTTCTTCATAACCAACTTATGTTTCCGAAAATTGCTTCCATTATTCCATTGTCCGAAGCCCCGCACGACTGGGCCGCATTGTAATTCCGAAACAATAATTTGTTTTAAAAAATAAGCTTTTATGGAAGCGATGTCATTTAAGTGTAAATGACGCGATTTAGTCTGCAATTTTCTTCAGGCCCAAACAAACGGATCCGATACACCTCGTCACTGGATCGCAAAGTTATAAATGTGATACTATTAAATGATATGATTAGGAAATCATTAATTAATTGTTTAGATATTTATAAACTGTATGAGGTGTATTAAACTTTGTAAGATTTATTTGTATTATTTTTAAGAAAGGATTTAATTCATTCTTATGATCATTACCTGCTTTTTCATTTTGATTATCTCAATCATGGTCTGACAAAATCTGTTATTACTAAATATTGATCACTAACATGTTTACAATTGAAAAGATATACTCAAACACATAAGACTCAGTGTCAGTGTAGTATCGATATAGTCATAATACAAACTATATCTATTCTATACATTTAATATATTTAATATAAAACGTGAAAGAATATCTCAAAAACTACCCACTTGATTGAAAAGATCGTAATAGTGGCTTCTGTATGATATGACCTTTTGTAAATTTGAGTAATATTGATTTTCTTGCGAAACAGCTTGTTTTAAATAGCTTTCTTAAATTGAGAAGATTATACAAATAGATTAGTCTCCCCTGAGTATAAATAATATCACTTCCCATTATTAAACTGCATAATTTTGTTGGTAAGTTAAAACGATACGTTGTAAATTAGGAGACATGTCTCTAAAAGTTATGGCATCTTAAATATATAAACATATAGTAAGAACATTAAAATGAAAAATATTATAGAGACAATGATCGTTTTAGTCTTCTTTCAACTCAATAAATACGTAAAACAACGTTCTTATTTAGTGAAAAAAAAGATAAACGTAGTGAGATACTTTTGTCGGTTTTAATTATGTATAGGGGAGAAGAATTAAATCTATTTTATAACAGCAATAATTTATATTGCTCTAGCAAACCCGGCGAACTCCGTTTCGCCACCAGATGGCTGTATGTAAAAAATTATTTTCCCGCTTTTTTGTTCAAATTTTTCCTGAATTTTCTTTGCTATAAACCTCACGGAGCCCGAGACCTTTCCAACGAATGCAAAACCATGGAAATCGGTTCGTGCGTTCTGGAGTTATAGCGTCAGGAAGGAAAACCCGACTTATTTTTATATAGTAGATTAACATGTCACTTCGATACAACTACGAGCATTGCGTGTGTCGTGTAATTGATGCTTATAGTTCAACTTAGTATTAATATGTACTACGTCCGTCGTTGAAGCAGATTTGAACAAGCCCACATACGAGCCGATGTTGCAACCCACGTGGAATACCATAGATACCTATAATAATACCATAGAATACCTAGAACACAGATAAAATAAATAAAAAGGATGACAGTTGGTGTGTGTCATGGTATATGCAGATTTTATTTTATCGTGTAAGTCTCTGTACAAATGTTTGGTAAATTAATGATTATCACTGTACTATTTTCTTATTATCAAATTTATAATTAAATTTGTATTTGTAAGTAAAAAAAAAATCGCCTAGTTTTACGATAAACGTTACCTTTTTACAGAAAGTTATAACAAACAGATAAAGCAAAGTAATAATAATATGAAGTTGCTTTAGGAAAAATGAGCCAAATCAATATGTATTATAGTAGGGGAGCCCAAGAGGGGATTTTGGGATGTACTCGAGCGCGTCAGATTATTATAAGGGAAGGTACCTTACCTATTAATAAGTACCTCCAGAAAGTATGAGCAGTTGATATTGGTGGGTGCGCCTACAGGAGCCGCAGGAAATAAAAAAATATCGATAATTCTCTAAGGTTACGCTCAAATTGTCAGATTAACGAAATTTGGATTTTTTGTGTTGTAAATAACCCGTAATATCTTTCTCTGACGCGCTCGAGTCATATTTTTTTTTATAATTTACCTTTTATTCGTAGCCACGAAATTACCACATAAATCGTAAGTATAAGTTATATTTTATTTCAGTGATATGCCAGAGCATTCAAAATATCAAAATCTTACGTGCTTGAGTATTTCCACAGCCCTGTTTTTCTTTTATAATTAAAAAAAAAATCAAAAACCTTTTTCCACCACTGAAATTGAAAACACTATAGGACTTTTTTTCTTGCTATGGCATAATCTGCGAATTCCAATAGGTTTCTGAAACGCTCGAGTAAATACACATTTAGCATCTTGGGCTCCCCTACTCTTTCAGCGAAATTAAAAATTCTTCGTTTTTCATGATACATAGGTATTGTTTTGCATAAAATATGAAGCTTCGATGAATGATCGCGTGAGTGACTCTAAATATTACATTATAAGGAAAAAAGGATATACAGCGAAGGAAATACACTAACCGAATCCATCTTTCAAAAAAAAGGTATTCATTCTTATATTGCATAAACAGCCATTACAAGTTAAAACTTTAAAGTCGTGCAGTCATGTAATCTATCTTTCAGTATCTTTGAGCTCACCCAGTCGCAAGTGTTGAGGTAACTAAGCCAAAATACACAGGCAAATAAATAAGAGAACCTCCTCCTATTTTGAAGTCGGTTGAAAATAGCCTTTTATAGTATTGGAAAGAAAATATGTATTATAAAAAAGTATGAACTACAATAATTAGAAAACCAAAGGGCATTGTCCTCTCGTGTAGTAATGTCCGACATGAAAGATGACACTGATCATTAGGAAATGTACCTAAACATGCTCGAGCGTTCTAAAATAGCCTCTGAAACAAGCCAGTCATGGTTTTCTTTTGTGTGTTTGAAACGTTCTAATGTATTTTGTAAATTTATAAGTTAAATTTATTTAGTCGTTTCTTGTATTTAGTAATCTGTGTATTGTGTGTATTTTTCTTCATATGTCAAGTTTAAAGTTATTATAATTATGATTTTAATTATGAAAACAGAAAGTAATTTATTGTGATCATAGGTTGCATATTATATACATCTATTCCAGTCTTGTTCGTTAGCATTTCTGTTATAACTAGAGGCTGACCTTTAGCCGCAATAAAAAAAATCCTTATCTAGGTTATTGATACCTTGCCGAGGTTTCCTTTGACAGACGAGATTGATAATCTATTTTAAGCGAATCGACGGAGCGCCAGCACAGCTGATCAATAAAGTATAATAACTATAATAAAAAATAAACTGCATCTTTCCACTTTCGAGTTTCTTACCGGCTCTTCTCTGTAGAAGCTGCTTTCCGAACCGATGGTAAATGCTAACGCTGTATCATGACAATTGAAAAGTACTATAAGAAATCAAATTGAATTAATAAACGTTTACGTTAGACAACGTACCTATATTTCACCTTTATAATTTTTGCAAGGATGAACACCCGCCTAAGTACATAAGCGCGTTTGGCATCGTGTATTGGGCAAAGACCATAAATGTAAACTGTAAACGGTTTACAACAGACAATGGCACTTTAATTCGGGAGTTACACCGGTTTGAAGTGTTATGCGGGAATTAAGCGATACGGGGACACCTACTAACGAAATATTACATGCAATGATTCCGTTTTAGAGCTGGTAATATAAACGTTTTGTTTATTTATCGCGTGTGTGTTCTTGTTACGTGTTATGGAATACTAGCTTTCCAACCGTGGCTTCGCTCACGTAGTCAGAGGAAAAGATAGAGAGTCCTGTGGTTTACAACAAATGGTTCCGGTTACCGTTACAGTTAAGGTATTAATAACTATCCTATATAATGATATATCTCTCTCCTCAATCTCTGGCCTCAACCTTACTCGGTTCAGTGGTTTAGGCATGAAGACAGACAGACAGACTTGTATAATATTATTTCACTACTAGTGTTTCTAATAATCTCTCACTATTAATATGAATATGAAATACGATTGTTCGATGCGATTGCTTCACTTCACACGGTTAAAAAATTAGTATATAGCACTTAAAAAAACAGACCAAGAACAACAACTATATGGCGTAGCCAACCCAATAAATGTTAGAAGCATTTATACAATACCATACCATCTGACCTGAAAATATCAGCGTATCTAATTTCCGTTTTCCCGCCATAATCGAGCTGATTTCGAGCACAGAGAATGCAAAGATTTTAGAGCAAATCAAACATTCAACTTGAAAGTACACATTCAGATAATAAAGCACGGACAAGCGAGTGTTTTACGGTAAGTGGGTGTTCGGGGACCGTCCCTAATCCGCTAGCGGTTTACGGGTGTGTGTGTCATCATAAAAAACAATGTCAGCAGTGATCTCGGATAAACCGCAAGATAAAGTACCTACAAATTGTACGTCACATATTATAGCGTTTTTTCATATTTTATTTTCGCCTGTGCAAGACTTTTCGGTGTTCGCGCGATAACGTTCGAATGTGAAATATATGTGAGGAGGGGAGTTAATTGGGTCAAATTTGTTGTTGTTTACAAATCGTAATGTGTAAAAAGTAATTGAATGAAATAAATGACTGCTGTATGATTGCCTCTCCAATTAAACACACTAAATATGCATTCATATAAATACTGCAATATTTGTATTTTTCATTAGTAGTTTATTTACTAATACCGTAAGACTTAGTACCGTTTCGGAAACTTTCTACTAAGAAAATAGTGAAAAAATTTAATTATAAATAAATGATTTATTTTGTTGCGTAGTATAATGAGTAATTACTTGAATCACAATATTTATCTGATGATTACTTAATGTAAACGAGCTGGCCGTAGTGAAGATAGAACGTTCCATAATTAGAAGTTACTACTGTTTTTCCGATTTATATGATTATTGAAAACTTTCATTGGCAAGAACAATATTCATAATTTTATTTAACCTTACTTCACCTATTGCATGCAATAAATATGACTGATGTTCCATCTTGGCATAAACTAGGCGATGTTTGTTTGACATGTATTTGTTGCATATAATAAAACGCTTGAAACGTCGTATATATATATGTTAAATAGAAACCTTGACCGCCAAAGCCTAGAGATGTTCCGGGGTTTAGGGCACGATTCTGATTTGACCAATTTAATTAGTTTCTAATCCTTATTGTTTCCTTTATAATCCATACTATGTGGTTAAAATTACATAACTTACAGTAATATAAATATGTACGGGTTGAATGTATCAAGACGTGCTCATAAATTTTTCAGCATGATCTTTAATAAATATACTTATTTTTTATTCTTAACAATTTTTCTTTAATCCTTTTGTTAGCAAATAAGTGGGAATGGTTGATATTTGAAGTGAAACTATAACTGGACATGATATCAACGGCAAATGTACGAGTAGTATCGTATTCATGAATCAATTTCTGAGAACAATAATATATTTAAAAGATAACGAGAGAAAACTGTTCGATATGAAGACTTAAAATTCTTTGTTTTATCAAGAGTATATATATAGGTGTATAAAGTTTTGTCCCTTCAAACGTTATATTTATATCTTTGGTTGTAGAACATATTGTTCTTCTGAATTTATTTCGGAAATTCTTTATTTTCATATGGTATATGAAGTGTGTAAGTCGTGTTTATTTTTAATGGCGACCTTATTTTTTATTTACGAACGTTCCGTTACATTTCCAATAGATGAGTTGACAAGAAACCAGCCTGAAAAGCTTTGAATGACACCATGAAATAAGATTAATATTTAATTACGTGTATATAGATGTTTATTCAGCCAACCCTCTATTATTCTTGGTCGGATTATAGTGTTGTATATACTTTTAGTTACATTACGAAGTAGGTATCCTAGACCTACTAGCAGTAAAATTGTAAATGCGAAAGTAACTCTGTGTGTCTCATCTTCATGCATAAACCACAGAACGGATTTAGATTAAATTTTATGCAGAGATATTTTGAGACTACAGGGCGTTATGAGACGAAACTGTGCGAAAATCCCTGGAACATATATCTTTTGCTTTGTATATGTGGGTGAAGCTGAGGGCGGAAAGCTAGCTTATGAAGTTAGACCTTAGAAGTATGAACATATCGACATGTGGTTTACCCACAAGTGCATTTAGTACGTTAACATTTGTAACCATGAAAAATTTATGGAACAACTTTTTTAATTAAATGAACGCAAGCATTCTACAGTCAACAAACTGTATCTAAACTTGAACAAAGATTTCCAATAGTAGTAATACACATTGTTTGAAATTCGCTATGCATCGCTGGTTATTCGTGCTATTGAAAACGTCATATACTTATCAAGAGACAAGGTATATGAAAGCGTTCGAAAACTGCGTGGGCTTAATCACAGTGTCAACAAAGTTACGACGAGAAAAGCGCGGCATTCGTTTACTCAATGAAAACTTTAGTGGGCCGGGCCAAGCCGCGCATGCGCAGTGCGGCCGCTGAAGACTTGCTGCATGCTTTCGACGTCGACGGTGGATGACCAAGCAGCAGTATTCACGTATCCCTCAATACAAGCGGACGTCCCGGGATGCGAGTCCGCACGGGAAACTCGTAAAAATAATTCGTAACAATATTCGGAATTTTTATTTTTTTCGATTATTCCTTACTTTTCGAAACTTTGTAAGTTGTCGTAACTTTTTTGAGAATATTTAAAACTTTTTCGTCGGATGGAAATTCGTTTTTAATGAAAAAAAAACATGACTTATAAATCAATTTCTTTAAATAAGCAAAATAAAAAAAAAATAATGAAAATAATAATTAATAAAAGTGTCTTAAATTTCTAAATTATTAAATATGCATTAAATAATCAAGAATATATATTTTTAATTTACATAAAATATAATAAAATAGACTTAAAATAGACCTCTACATTTTTCTTAGAAATTCCTTTATTTAATCATCGATTATCTTAATCTCTTTTCCAAATAACTCAACATTTAATAAAATCAATTATACTGTAAATTACACCTTAAAAACTCTTTAAAATATAAATCATTACTGGTTATTAAACCTACGTAGCAATACTCAGCCTAACTGCGGCGTCAATTAAGTTTTAGACAGCTGACTAAGTATACAAACTGCGGACCCATTCACACATTTACATGAGCTTGCTGAAAATGCAACGTGTACTGAATGATAAATTATATAATGAAGATCTATTGTTATTAAATACAGTCGCTATGATAAACGCTATCGTTCTTATATTAGTATACGTTATAAAAGGCTTTATTTATTTGCCAACGATTTTGAGAAATGATTTGATCTACAATACAACGTAATAAAACGATACAACGTTTAATGTAAATAATATATAATTTGTTAATTGTATAGTTGTAATTTCAGTATAATTTGAGAACTTAATCTTGCATTAAAAAAAATTAAAATTGAATTTGATTTAGTCAATAAATAATAAGTTAAAATGTTTGCGGTATTCTCTTTCTTTACAGTAAATAAAAATTAGATACATTAAACAGTTTAAACGGCTACAATTAAATGAACTTCTGTAAAGATGTTACCTATACGTAATTATGAAAAGATGATTAGGGTTAATTTAATAAATTAGAGATAATATGTAAAAGATAATATAAGACTAAAGACTATATTAAATACGCAATTAAACGGACCTGTTAATTATGCTTTGTTACCTACCTAATAACAACTTTTCTTAAATGACATTTCAATCGTATAAAAAAAAACCCTACACCACGATCTAATAGCATAGAGAACTAAACAGTTACTGCTTATAGTCTAGCACTTGTAACCCTAAGCCCGTTGTTTTGCACACGTTATATATTCTCATCTATAGACAATATTCTAAGCCAAAAGCTGGGTTACATTGAGAGTTTCTTTCGGTATTGTTAATGTTGGTAATTAGTATACGTTCATTCACAAACTCGGCTGATTTCGTATAGAAGAATCTAGTCTATTTTAAAAGAGTAATATGAAGGCGAAATATGCAGAGTATAACTGTTAATTTTCAAATTTTTGTTGTTCCTAGGTTTATAAATATATATTCTATGTAGTAAATATAATGTTTTGGTATATATTTATACAAGATTAATTCGGATAAGTGCGTATGTTTTCTTTTTACAAGAGTTCGCGACGTAGAAAGTTTTTTATTTGGAGTTTTGAGTGTCCTTAAATTAATTACGGCTAATGATAAAAACACGGATATTGCTTTGAAATTGAAGGCATGAAGAAAGAATTCATATAGCACCTTCGTTAACAGTAAGCGCTGTGTGAGTAATTACAAAAACAGTTTTAAATTTCTTACTCTAGCTATGAAAATATTTGAGTTAAAAATGCTGAAATTTTTCGCACGACACCAGTCTGTAATTTTAGGACGATGAAGGATTTTATAAAACTTAGTTTAAAAGTTGAGATATAGCGGAGTGAAATCTTATACCTTTAAACGAGCAATTCTTGTATATATATATATATATATATATATATAATTGGGATCTCGGAATCGGCTCCAACGATTTTCATGAAATTTAGTATATAGGGGTTTTCGGGGGCGATAAATCGATCTAGCTAGGAATTGTTTTTAGAAAATGTCATATTCGTGTTTTATTCGTGTTTTTTTTTTCCTGACATCTATTGGTGAAAAATAATACTATTTTGCTTCGAAGATAGCTGGACAACTGAAATAACACATAGGCACTTTTTATACCGATATTCCTACGGGATACGGACTTACGCGGTTTCAACCGCGGGTCACAGCTAGTTTTATATTAAACTACACGGATAACTGTATTTAATAAAATAAAAAAAACCAAATTCCTTACTGATTTTAAAATATTGCGTAGTAAATTGTCTTATTGTTATTTTTAAAGAAAAATCCAAAGAAATAGAAGAAGTTTTTTCTAATAAATCATAGATATAAAAAACCAGATTAAAGTCGTCAGCATCCTGTCTTCTGTTCTACAAGAAACTATGAAGTAATTTCTGTATTGAAAGAAATTAAAAATCGGTCACGTTTCTCTTAATTCTATGATGATAAGTTAGTGATTGCATTACGGCCGATCCCTTTAAATATCCATGTGTTATATGCAAATAGATTGATCGATCCACAATATAACAAGGCCTATTATTTGGGATTTCTAGAGAATTTATTGTGTAGTTAACAAAAGAATTCATTGACTACGGTGTAAGGGTGTGGTATAGGAGACTGCTAACGACAGCTGTCGGTCAAACGCACTCCGGTCTATAGCCGACGGCGAGCTTTCTTGGTTGAAAGATAAATGTAAATAAGTCATTATACATAAATGTATTGCTAAACATGTATGTATATAGTTCAATACACCCATTTATGTGCAAATGTTTTAATCATCCTTTTTCGAACTTTCAATAAAACAATAACACAATAACGAAAACAATAACAATATAAGAATTGTTAATAATTAATGTATGTACCACCGATTCGAAATGTACCATGCAACAATTACAATCGTCATGATGAAAATAAATAAATGTCCATTCATATTGAGCTACAGATAAAAACGTAAGAAGGCATTAATAAAACAGCATATTTAAGCTATGACATTAATATATTATAACAATTATACATAAATTTTAACAATTGACTACACTTATACAATTTATGTATATATGAGATAAAACCAATGTTTTATCTCATCATCTTATATAAATTTCACTGGCAATATAAAAAATAAAATATACATAGCGAAAGTAATTGTGGATAGAAAATACTATATTGACTTAAGGGGGTACTAGAGGGCTTTAGCATAACTACCGACCCATTCTTTGTGAGCTATAATTAATGTGGTTTAGGCGATATAAATTTTAACTAAAATTGCTCCCAAGCCGAAATGCATAATGGAATTATTAATTCTGAAACTAAATATACTAGAATATTAAAATCATATATCATTGTCTTTTTTAAATAAAAATAAACATAGTTTTCCAGTAATAAATTATTTAAATACATTGCACGTACAAGCAAGGTCATGGGTTCTTAAGAATATTAAATTCTAATTTCTTATTTCCTAAGTGAAAACGGTGCTTCGACTATTATCGATAAGGGATCGAGATTATCGAGTAATTTTTTAAGACGCGTCGTGTTTACGCACGTTTTAGTAAGCGAGAGGAAAAATATACATAACACAGACAGAAACAAAAGAGAACTTAATACTTTCGGAGCTTCACGTTAGTGAAATAATCTTTAGTTTCCAGAATTTATTGAATGTTGGTATCATTCAATATAGATCGATCTGAGGTGAATTAAAGACATCACATAATTTTTCTCAATAAAAATAGATAATAAGTAATGGGGTTCTAATATCACCTATTGAAATGATTTTCGTTAGTCGTGTTATAAATGCAGAAGTGTTTGTTTATTTGTTTGTTTGTGTGTCTTTCACGTCGCTACTGAGCGATTTTATGCCTGAAGATTGTTAGGAGGACTAGGCTACATTTTACCGCGTTGCAATATCATTTTCACGGGAATTTCCTTTGGCTACGCGGAAGATGTCGTGGGCGAAAAGCTTCTAGAATAATAATGAAAAATACATATAGCGTTTTTAAGAAATCGATAACAAAGAATGCCTCAGTATTTTCAAAAGAGGTAAATAAACAAAGCCTCCTTTTTATTATGATACTATCTTTAAACAGTAATCATCGTTCATCCAGACCGACCTGGTAACCTACATTGAAGGTTATTTTAATAATCGAATACTATCAAAGAAAAAAGAATATTACAGAATATCATAATATCGTATACTTAACTATATTGTTATATTCAAATGTTAATGAATCACAAATTAGATCATTCATGTCTCCAAGGAACAATCTATAAATATTATCGACTGATATTTATATAAACATTTGATTAATGGAGATTGATGTAAATGAATTTTCAAAAATTTTATGAGTGTTCCATTTTAATGTTTAAGTTAATAAGATAAGTCCTGTTGGTTAAAGAAAATTTAGATCTCTCTGTATCGGTACAAAATCTTATGAATTACCAGGATTTTTTTTCCAAGTTAATGATAATTATTAAAAATGCCAAGCAGTGTGATTGTAATAAAAGACGAAATCATTAAAAATTACAATTTACTGACAAAGATTTTGCCATCTCACTGCAAAGTTAGTGAAAGGGCGTCACTATTAATCAGAATCTTTCGAAAGGGTCAAATTTAATATGCATTAAAATTTCGACTTCGATTCTTAACTGATTATGAACGTTAAAGAGAGTTCTGACTCAGATAACTTTATATTCAGTATCCTAACTTTAAACAATTTGTTTTAATTTCAGCATATTTTACGTAATTGTTCTTTTACTTTTAACGTTAATCCTAGTGCTTTTCATAAAATTCCAATCAGGTATAAAGTTACTATGCAAAATAATCTGTATAGTATAATTGAGACTGACTAGAATATAGATAGAGGTTACAGTACCAAATTTTTTCCAATCATCAAACAGTTGTACTATTTTTGGTAACAATTACGCAGCATGGAGTTCCCTTTCCATTACGTGCTCAATCGATTCGTGACAAAGTGGATAAATGTCATTTCAAACTCGCTCCCGATAAGGCAACTTTGCCAGCGATATGTCTCCTTTGACGGAACTTCGGCCTTTATTAGGCCAGCTTTGTCCTAAACCCCTAAGAAAATATTGTTTCATTATTTTTCGTGTTCCTTTAACGGCGAGGAAATTCGTTCATTTGAAATAAGGTTGATCTCGCGGATAAGTTTGTGCTTCCATGAACAGATAAGATTTACAGTCAGTGGACAGGAAATATGGGAATAAATATGAAATTGTTTAGTGTATCATCTTCGGGAGGTTCTGTAGACAGTGTTACCATTAGAGAAACGGAGTTCGCTCTATATAGCATAGTTTCTTACAACTTCAGCAAAACAACACGAAGATGAAGTGAACTTTGAACAATTTATAAGTGCAAGATACGAAAAGAATTTTTAATTATTCTAAATTTGTTAATCTCTATATAGTTTTAGGTTTTTTGCGCTAACAGCTTTAGTTTAATAAAACGTATTAAGTATACGTTGTAGTTCTACTTCAATAAATAGTAGACTCTGTGATTTGAAAACTGTAATAAAATGATATTTTCCACGGGAGTCGAGCACGCTTCGGGACGAAATGGGTCAGTTCGCACCGGGGAAGATACCACAAGCCCACAGAAACTTGCCGTGAAATAGTAGCATGTAAATGCTACTGTGTTTCGTTCAGACGGCCGTATCCTTTACCTCACTCTACCCAATCCATTCCTTCTTCTTCATCCTCTCGTCAACGCTTACTCCTTAATAGCGAGCATGACAATTTGCAGAGGTCTTACCTCAATATTCATGGGCGGTGGTAATGCTATCCACCAGCTCGCTATGATGAAAAAATATTTGTTTAACACACGTGTATGCACGTTAAATCAAATGTATCAAACAGTGAATTTTCGAGTTATCTTTAGCCATTTGTCCTCTACAACGTTATATTATTTTCGTTTGGGAAAAATTCATTGGCTCGTTATGTTTTTACGCTAAGTCTGATATTTTCCATTCTGCTACACTTTTATTCTGTAATAAAAATTAATCATTCAGCTAGAATATTAGGCTCAACAACGTTTTATTTTAAAATTAAATCGGTTGTAAACACTTTTTTGTTAGTAACACGCAATGATTGTTAAATTGATTTTTTGTCATTTTATACAAATTTGGCGTGTTTTTTTATTTCATCAACAAACATTCAGATACCTGTTGAATTGCGCAGATTTGAAAAATATTTTTTTTTATTCTTCTATTGTATAATATGTGTATTACCAGAACCTTCTATTATTTATAAAATGGATATGTGTTTTAAATACCTACACGAAACATTTCAATTCGCATCGCAATAAAAAAGACACTTAAATAGCGTAGCGTAGGTATTCTTGAAAGTCATATCTTAGTTTAAACCCCAAGTTAGCGCGCGCCGGATGCGGAGACAGTATCAATGTTTGTGACGTCATTGTTTCAATGTTTCACACCTCCACTGTCCCAGATGTTTGACACTCTTAGAACTTGAGAACTGAATTTAGTGAAAATTATGTCAAGGTGAAGATGAGAATGATATTGATGTCAATTTCTCTATGCTTGTTAAATTTTGCTCAAAAACGACAACGTATATAATTTATCGTATGTGCCTCTGTCTGTGTCGTTCTTTGTAAAAAGAATATTAATACTAGGAATAATATTTTAGAATCGGTAATAAGTGTTTCAACACGAAATGAAATCTTGCGAAAGACAGTTCGCAAAATACTCAGGTTTTAATGAGAATTTTGAGACACGACTTAGCGGTTTTCATTTTCTTGGGAGATTGTACTAGTAATGAAACTCGGCAAAATATCAACCGGTTCCTAATTAAAACGTAATAATTTAACACATTATTTGGTTAAACACGTAATAAATATCATTTACGTTTTAATATATTTAAACAATGAAACGATAAAATAAAATTTATTCTGTGAATATCCAAGTATGTTTGATTATTTAATTCATAATTGCAGCAACTAACAAAAACGAATTTCCATACAATAAATCTGTCATTAAAATCAACATGTAAATATTCCCTTGAGACTATATCATGAAAGTGCGTGTATTCGACTCGGATAACTGAGTCACGATATCAATAAAAATGATGTCCCAACACCTGACGAGTATGTTCGAGCAACTCGGCAACTTCACGAAGAACAATTTGACAAACAGCAAATCGATGAAGGAGAAGGAGAACAAGACAAACGCGAATCACGTCGGCAGCCAGCAGTCGCCGAAGCAGGCGCCGCCGCCGCCGCTGAAGAAACCGTGCAAGCTGCGCAACGTTGCTTCGAAAGCGGAGTCGTATGACACACTGTATGGGAATAGCAAGCTGGTAAGTAATACATTATGTTTTTTTTTTTTTTTAATTCATGATAGGGAAGCGCTTGACCACGATCTCGCCTGATGGTAAGCTGAGATGTGGTCTAAGATGGAGCGCGCTTCCCTAGAAGGTACTTGTTCACTCTTCTCTTGAAGACCTCCAGATTGTACTCGTCGGGGAACACAGACTCAGATGTAGAACACTAGCATGTTACAACATATAAAACTTCCTCTTGAATCGCTCTAAAATGAAGTCCGTTGTTGCTGATTTAAGCGTACATTGGGGCGTAGGGACAGATTGAGATAGCGACTTTTTTATACTCTGTAGTGAAACAATAGAATAGAAAATAAAGCTCCTGTTTCATATAAATAAGGCCTGTTACATGGAGGAGAATGAAGACGACAAGAGAAAAAATTGGTAGGATTTCAAAAATCATGTAGGTGAACGATTACCACAAAAATTATTCAGATTAAAGTTTGCCAAATATCTTACATGGATACTTAGTAAAAATAATATTTATATATACTCATATATGAAGATTGTTTTATTACAAAATCATGGAAGAACACTACAGTCACTTCTGCAGTAGCTACTTTAAAACTTCTAAAAATCTTTATCTATACTAAATTACAACATATTTAACAAGGCTTTTAAAGCATATTATGTTTGTTTTCTTCTATTACCGTCCAAATATTTACTTGTAAGTTTTTTAAAGAAGCCACATGAATCAAGAAGAAAATAAATAAATAATATGTTGATATAATAAAATCATCCATTCATTTAGATAGTATATCAGCTGTTATCAAATGAACATTGGTTAATTGCTGAACGTTGTTATATTTATCTGAGATAACCTGCGTTGAGTAAGCACATAATACTTAGTCTGGCCATAAATACTGTTACACTTAATTATAAAAAAATATTACATTTGAATTTCGAATCTGTC
>NC_052121.1:8139223-8215954 GCF_012273895.1 Zerene cesonia | reverse complement strand
ATATTTCGACATAATTGTAAATAGCTTGCGGCCCTTGGCTTCTCTCGCATGCATTTCACATTACAGAAATTTATTCACTTTAAGGCTTGTTTTCCTTCGTTTATAATTTAATGTACCCTCAGCCTACTAAAGTCACACAACCTCGTTTATTTTTCACTTTTGTCAAGGACAAACAGTATAAACAAACACGACCACTTTACTTATTTGAAAACGATTATATTTTGACTATAAATGATTATTAAAATGGAGTCGAAGTTTAAAATGATATTGATCAGACAAAATAGCTCTTTGTTGTATATGACAGGATAGTAAAATATAAATTTAATGAGATTTATATTTAACTATTTAAGCAGCCTAAAATTTCCATCAAGTATTATCTATTATAAGGAATTGGCATTTTCTTTATAATACTATTATTTCAATTGCGTTCTTGTCTATATTACAGAAGGTTAAATAAATTTCATGCCATAAAATTTTAATAAGTAGTCATATTTTTAGAAATTAAAAACTTTTTAACGGATTTTAAACGCGATTTATTCATTATATTACCAACCAGTCGGGTTAAATAAATAATACTCGAAATGAGATACTCGAGTAAAATCAAACACAAGAAAATACTAAGTAGTCATATTACCAGGCTTTTCATTTCGTATTAAATATAAAATACAAAGGTATTAAACTTTAAGTAAAGAAGCAGTATTAAACGCTTCTATTGCATCGTATCAGTATCAGTTGACAGGTTTACAATTCTAAAAAAATCTAAAAAACATCGCCAAACTATCACAAATGTGTGGTCATATGTATCACTTGTGTCTAGTCATAGTTTTATTAAGGGAAAAAGATAAGTAGATAACGCAATAAACGTGAAAGGACAGTGTTTTATTATCTGTATTATCAGTTAGTTTCACTAACAGCTCTGTTGGGCGGGATCACGTAGCACCACGTGACTTGCAACATCATTCGTTTCGTATGGGTATATATTCGTATAGCTTCGCGGGCTTATCATAATTTACGATTGGAAAAACTTCGTAGGCTGCTGATTAAATGTAATGTTGAGTGTTAGCGGTACGTTTGATATCGCTAGCATTTGCATGATACTTTTTTATTTAATTTTAATAGCCTATGTCGCTCATGATAGTTTCAGCTCCTTAATGGTGAAATAATTTTTGAAAGTGGCTTTTGCTTGAGAACGAGAACGAAAATAAACCTAGAAAACTACAAAAGTTTCCTTTTTATAATATTAGTGTAGATTAAAAATTATAATTAATGAATATTCAAAAAGTAGGTATATTATTATAGAACGCTGGAAATCAATTAATGAGCGAAGGAACATAACAATTATCTCCAATGTTATTTGGTGTCAGAACACAAATAGACTAAAATATAAGTAGTCGTTGAATATTTTAAGTAGTATATCTCGGTAACTAATTGTTGTATAACCAAAAATAACTGTCCATTAAGATTATTACACAATAAGCCTAAATTTTATTGGAACATCATTTAAAAAATATACTTTTACAAAAACCCATTGATCCCCTACGAAGCTAACCCTATCTAAGTTACACGGTCCCTTACTATAAAATATTATGTTATTGCATAGGGCTTTATCTTCAACCTTTGTATGAAAATTTGTACGAATTACAGTATTATGCACTAGGCAAACATAAATCTATGAAAATATGTTATGTAGTGTTTAATATACATTTCTATGGTTTCTTATTGGTGTGGTGCAAGATATTTAATGTTCTTAATCTGACACTGGCAAAAGTGTGCAGACAAAATTTAATCAAAAGAGGATCACAGTCAACAATCAAACAATCACTTCGTATTGTTATTTTATGATAGAACTGCATTAGAATATAAAACCACTTTCACTCTTCCAGTTTGCTATATTTTTATTAATTCTTATAATTCCGTGGATTCGTATAAATTAATATTCCAGACGTATTTATCGTGCTAAAAACATGGAATCATAAAATCCCCAATGAAAGCCCCGGATGTTAAAGCAATGCATATTAATTTCGTAAAAATATTTGATTTAGTCCTCAAGCCTTCCAGAACTTTTCCAAGCGAGTAAATTTAGACTTTATTGGGTTCTTTTATTGCCGCTTTACTGGATATGTTGGATTCACGAAATCCTTTGAGATTCGTAAAAATTTCATGGCTATTTCCTCTTCCAAATTAATTGGACCAACCTACCTGAATTATTTATACGTATTTGATAGTGAACACTTTTAACTTATCCGATTTATACAATTTTCATTACCTGATATGAATGATTTTTGACGGATTGTTATGCGCTAGTCCTTCGTATATAAGCATATATATTTAAATACAGAGTAATTTTTTCCATCGCTAATCAAGTCACGCTTGAATAGCGAACTTTCCGTAAGCTTGTAAAATACTTATGAATCTATAAATATTTTGTTTCATGCGTTTGAATGTGAGGCCAAGGATCCACAGTTAAAACCTTGATTCCCATCTCATAACATTTTATTGTTAGTTTTATATACATGTATGATTACATATTTGACAAAAAAAATCTAGTAATCATTCTTGTACATCCAAAAAGTTATTTATAAATTGCTATTTAAGATAGCAAAGAAAGGAAAACAATGAGCACTTAAACCGTTTTGCACTATATAAATACGTTCAGCGAGAACCCGGAGTTGTTGTCAACATTGCTTCAAAGTATTTCCTCTGGGACTGTCAATTAAATAACTGTTACAATTGTCCTATTTGCACTATGATGGTTTATTTAGAATTATATTTTAATCGATAGACTTTACCTATTGTATTTTATAGCGGTACTCATAAAATGGGGTCAATTCTTGATGAAGGAACCGTTGAAAGCCGTTTAAAAGAAGTGATAAATATATGTTTTTTGAACAATGTTTTATTGAAGCACAGTTAATTTTTATTGTATAGCTGGGTAGCCTGAACAATGTATAATATAATGACAAACTGTCCCTACCAATATTATATATTCGAAAGTATCTCTGTTCGTCTGCCTCTTCTTCACATCTGAACTGTCTGATTGGTTGAAATTTGATACAGAGATAGATTGTGACCTGAATATAGGATAGTTTTTATCCCGGAAATTATCCGGGAACGGTAACTTTGCGAACTCTGAGTCTGACTATATTTTTCCTTTAACTATGCGGGCGGAGGGAGGGAATCTAGCAATACTTAAAGAAGGAACACCTTAAAACCAGTATTTCAAAAAGGGAGTCCAGAATGCTTTCGTTACTTTTATGTGAAAATGTTTCATAATGCTTACGAGGTGAAAAGTTTGAATAAGCACTTTTTATTACGCTTCGGAACAAATTGAATTTATATTTGTACTGCCTTTTATTTACTTAAAACAATTTCTAGTTTTCTAGCTTGAACTGACACAATTTAGTTAGGCTCGAGAATAATAACACAATAAAGTACAAAGTGCAGGAAATAAAATGGTACACTCTGTTGCTAATAAAGTTGTATTTTATTTCTGAGTTATATTTCATGGATCACAGAGAGTTGTTAACTTGAAGATACAAAACACTAATAAAATTTCATTAATCGGATATAATTAGAAGAAGTAAAGCCACAGCAATGGCCTTTTATTCTTTCTTTTATTTAAAATATGATACGTATTATTTCGAAGAAGCAAGCCGCATAGAAGCCACATTATGAATGACTTAAACTTAAAGACCATGTATTCAACAATTATGAATTCTAATATTATCTCATAAATGTTCAGTTAATTAAATACTTAATCAGCCACAAATTGATAACGATTTGCGATGCATTGGATTTGCTTTTAAAAGCTAATTGATTGGATTATACTCGAACCAATGGTATTAACAAATTATTATTATTAAATGGAGTTAATTTACACTTTGTCCTTATTGGTAGCGGTTTAACATTCTTTTTAAATTACCACGATTCCTCATCCCGATAAAGTACATCCACGGAGACGAGGTTGAACACGGCTCTTTATTTGCGTAGAATCGTGCAATTTGTCCCATATGTTAGGAGCTGTTTGCTCGCAAATTTATTCAGTGCAATATACACATATTTACGTGTGAACGTATTGCTAATTTATAGCCGAGATATCTCGTTTGATGTTTAAGTAGGACACTTCAAATCATGAAAAATGAAAACAATTTTTATAAAAGATATATCCCATAAGTGCATAGCTTAGTAATTTAGTCAGATATGTAGAGAAGATCCTTTATTTATGAGTAATTTATAGAATTCAATCTCGTCAGCTACCATAACACTAAAGTTTACATTACTTATATAAAATTAACTAAGCACATTTAATCAAACATCTTTTGTTCTGTATAATAAGTATGTCGGTTTAAGGATTGTAAATCCACTATAATTTTTTGGATTTATGTAGGTAATAAGATCGTAGGATAGTTAATGTTGGAGGCAAAGGAATGCAATTAACTTTGAAAATCTTTTATACAATCACTAAATCAGTCAAATATTAGTAGTCCTGAGTAAAATAGAACCAGGAAAACTACCCGACGCGGTCATCATTTCTCAAAATACAATATATATGCAAGGAAATGTCTCATTCCTCGGAATCATAATATCGTGTCATCGTGAATACTACACGAGATTTATATTTTTAGTATGGGATGCTGCTTATGTATTATTTTTTCAGGATACGTAAGGCACGTTGATTGTTTGTATGTTTGATTGTTGGGAAACACGAAAGGATTAATAAATATCGCTGTAGATTATCAACCTACAAAGCTTCACATCTAAGTTTATTTTAGTAAAAATGTAAATGCTAAGATCGATATATTACTAGCTGCGCCCCGCGGTTTCACACGCGTAAGTCTCTATCCCGTGGGAATATTGGGATAAAACGTTGCCTATGTGTTATTCCAGTTGTCCAGCTGTCTATGTACCAAATTTTATTGCAATGGTTTAGTAATTTTTGCGTGAAAGAGTAACAAACTTACACATACACATACTTCAATTCTCACAACGTTCGCGTTTATAATATTAGTAGGATGAATTTTACCAAATTTTGATTAAATGTTAAATTAATTTCACATATTAGCATTTTCTACCACGCTTGCGACTTTTTAAATTCATATTTGCGTTCACAATTCGATATTTTCAAACTAACTGCAAGTGCATAAAACCCAAAGAAATGTGAAAGCGTAAATTGCAGGAGAAAATATCAGACATATTCCACGATTTCCGTTTGTAAGCCGTGTCACGTGCGTTTACAAATCCGATCAAGTAGTTCTAGATAGTTAAGCCATTCCAGAGGGGAGAGTTTAACTCAAGTCCCGTATTCGCGTCTAGTGCTTAGCTGATTATCAAAAGTTTTATAGCGTCAGATTATATTCATGTACGTGGGTATTTGATAACACACATAACGTGTTTCGGATATGTCATATAAGAATACGAAGCAAGATTTGTATGTATCCAGAGATCAAATCAAATAATTGGCTTTCTCTTCTATGTATAACTATTAAGAATGCCTAATATTTTAAATGTAAAGTCGACAGGTTAATCGTAAACAAACAAATACTTTGTTATCAGTTGAATGTTGTATTATTGACGTGAAATTAAATTATAAGAACACGTTAAAAACAACTGTTAACCAGTAACATTTAATTCCTATACCGTAACAAAAAGGTTTTCCCCATTACAGCGCCGGTATCTGTGACAGGCGTCGATAAGGCTTTCATTACTGCTGTTTGTGCCTCTGACAATGAATTTATTAAGCCTCCGATGCTGCGTTGGGACATGATAGTTGCGAAATGGCTTTGACTCTTTAGTCTTGAGTCTTGGGATGTGTAGGTGGATATTATTCTGAATTTCAGTGTATATAGAGGATATGACGTAAGAATATTGAATTGTTGTTTAGGTTTATTTTAATCGACTTGAAAATGAGGGGGTTCTAAATTTGACTGTGATCAAAGAATTTTGGACTGGGTAAATACAATTTTGAAGATTCTTTTGAATTTGTTATTTTCCAAACTTTGTGGGTGCCTTCCATGGACAATGCTGTAAAAAACATGTAAAAAAAGCTGCATAACAATGAGGAGATATATTTTCTTTTTTAAAAAGCGTCATATGATTACATCGAATATGCTTAGCGGTGTGTATGATTGAATGTTGACTTTTCTAAAGAGTCGTCAACTGTGGCTGTCAATAACACTTTATCGTGATGGTTCGAACGAAGACAGTACCCATATTTTTTTAATTATATGAAAGTCGATAAGGGTGCTTTGTTACATCGTTTATATTGCTGATATGTCATTCCATAAGCCCTTTGTAATCAAAATAATATCGTTTTATGTCATATTCCCGATGACATTATTTTGGATATTTATTCTTGTTAGAGTGATAAATATATATTGCTTTTTATATTGATGTTAATTTACAAAAATAAAGCACGTTTACTATCATATTAAATAGCATGTGTCAATTTCCAGAGCAATGAAAGAAATACATACATTACATTTATTTGTCATTGTATGACTGTTACTTGTACTTGCTCATGTGTAATCTTTACACAAACCTGTAATGTGTAACCTGTGTAATCTTTAAACAATACATGTCTATTACCCCATAATGGCGTCCAATTGGTTAAACTATAAGAACGAGTTAAACTTGCCGTTGTTTCATAAAATTTCCGTATCCAATAACATTTTATTAGACTAAAAAGATCAAATAGTGTAAATGGTTGCCATCACGAAAAAATGCATCACCAGTGTAAGTAGAGGTACAACGATTTTTATGAATCAGCTACTATCATAATGTTTCGGTGAGCAACCACTTGTATGTAGATTATAGGATATAACGTATTATACATTCTAGAGAATCCATTCGTAGGAATAATTTTATTGAGAATCACAAAGTAAAATAAAGTCAATATGACTTTAACTAAGATGACGTCTCGTCGTACGTCACTTAACGAATGAAATAGATACATATTACATATTATATTTGACATTGTATATTAAAGATAATCCTAAATAAGGAATATTTATGTATATTTTTAATTAAAGGCTACTTCAGGACGGTTATGACTGTCATAAATTCATATTGATATCGGTTCTATCAATATCAAAATACATTTCACGCCAACGTTCAATGGATCGTATCCTCGCATTATCATATCAAAACCCGTGCTCTAAATGAAATCTAATAAAACGTACATACGGTATGGATGCAAAAACGTGGAGGTAATGCATTTTGGAGCGTCTACCGGACTGCCGGGGGGCGCGGCCCACGGGATTCCGCTTGTTACGGGATAGATGAAAATGAAATTGCTGGCACTGCTTGTTTAAGATATTTATGACATATTTTGGAGGTAAATTGTAGTTTCGTGTATATTTTGAAACATCGGAGGAAATCAAATAAAGAATTTTCTTGATGTTTGGGTTATCGAGTAGGATGTTACGCTACATTTATATTATAAACTTACTTAAATTAACCGTCGCGTACGTATGAAACTCATACTTTTTATTTAATATTAAATCCGTTCACAGACGAGCATAATTACCGCATCGTTTAAGTAAATATAAAGTCATATATCGGTTCAGAAGATGTAAAAGTGAGTTGAATTCAGAACAAACCATTGTCAAATAAAAATGAACGACCGTTACTGATTTCCACCCTCATAAAACCACAGTGCGTTCGAGTTATACTTATTTGAATTGTCCTAAATAAACTGGGACGGTTTGAATTTCAGCGGATACACACTCGTTGTATTTTCCTATGAAACACTTCGTATGTTTGTGCACCTGTGTGTAAATAACGCGCTAAGAATGGCTCCAGAGTAATAACTTTTTATAAGGGGTAGCTCGCTATTTTCGTACTATTATACTTCGAGAAGTATAGATATTTAAACATGTTTTTATTGGAATATAATGGATTTTTCTACTTTAACGTCTTTAGGGATGTTTTGATATTCCTGAATATTCTGCACTTTGCTGTTTTCAGTCTTGAAGTCAATATACATTTATTAACTGCACTATTTGTAGATAGGAATTTGTATGTTTTACAAGCAAATGAATATAATCTGAATTTTGCAACATGTATAATCAACAAAGCTTTAATATAGTAATATTCATGACGATTGAGATATGTAATAAAATAACGGATAATTTCAAGGAACTACCAGTTAATCTATTCAAAAAGAGACTGACCGACTGGTTAGTCGTGAATCAATTTCGATTTTCTATATTTGCACACCCAAGGAATGGGTCAAAAATGTATTAGCCATAATATTGTAAGAATAACATCTTTATTTTGCTACTTTAGATTATTCTAACATATAATTAATATAACTGGAATATTATCGAACCCTAGTAATTTATGGGAATAACATAATTTATTATTACAATCCTTCATTGTAATTACGTTTTTTAACTTTGTTAAAGATATTAATATTATAGAATAATCCAGTTAACGTTACGGACGTTTAAAAATACTGTAGTTTTATTTTTCCGTTTCACGTCGTTCTTCATACGTTGTTATTTTGTTCCAAGAAAGAAGTTTGGCCTAAGAAAAGTTGCGAACTTCAACTTATTTGCATAAACAGTACAAGGACTACTCGAACTAAGTAATGCTCGAAGTGCATCATATAAATATGGAAATTAGTACGAGTTAAAATAAGGTATTTAACATGCTATTTTAGTTAGGATACAGTTTTTACGTAACACTGTAGCACTACTTCAATAAATTAGCGTCTAAAAGTTCGTAATGTACATTCATAATTTCCTATGACTAACTAGTTTTTTAACTTTTTAATATTCTACCTAGAAATGAGGTGTAACAGCTTCCGTGTCTCTCATAAAATGAAATTTAACGGCACGCTCGTTTGGTTGTCCACCTTTTATTATTTATTTTATAGTCCCTTTTATTCTGGTTGTATTACGGGCTAATACGAATATCGGGGCGTCCTCTAAGGGCCAATCTTGGTCGGTAAAATTACGTTTAATGTCGGTTTTCAGTTAAAATTCATTTGAGGATGCGAATTTCATGTGTAGATATTAAGGGATTTGAACATTAATAGTAGGTGTTTGCGTTTTATTTTATTTCAGGTCCAGCCTTTATTTTTGTACTGGGTATTGATGTACTAAGATATTGGTTTTAAACGTATTTGATTCTGTAATGGAGGACTTATGTTATTGTTATTGTGAATTTAAAAGTGAAAATGTATTTATTTGAACGTTAATGATCATGTCATTACAATCCCTGCCACAGTATAACTAATTTGCGTTTATAATCAATCGCCATCATATTATTTAATGGTAGATCGAGTAGTTATAAAAAGCAGTTATAATCTACACATATCCATTTTGTAGTTATTATTAATAACTACAAAATTAGCCAATAGCAGCAAATTTTGTAGTTATAACGAGTTATTAGGGGTAGGAAATATAGATGTTGGCCGATTCTCAGACCGAAATGCACACAAAATTTCGTGAAAATCGATCCAGCCGTTTTGGAGAATATGGTAACTAACATTGTGACATACTGATGATTAGTTAGTAAACTAATCCTACTAATATTATAAATACGAAAGTTTGTGAGGATGGATATATGTATGTGTATGTTTGTTACTCTTTCACGCAAAACAACTGCTAAAACCGATTGCAATGAAGGGGTGCAGCTAGTTTTGTATATACAGAGATAAGGATGAAGCGCGATTATGACATAACGTAACTAGGAAGTGTTCCGTTCAGAACTGTGACTGAACTCAACTGAAACTTCCAATTATGATGTGATTAAAATGGCTAACCGAGTCAATAAGCCTTCGATTAAGTTTGCGGCTGCGAAATAATTTATTGGAGATTATTGTGATTAACTGCGATTATTGAGTCGTTGGAATCCATTTGTAAAGTTATGTATTTGGTGTTTTGTGATTCAAATGCTTTCGTTTTTTTGCTACATAATTGTTGATTGGGGTTTTTAATTGAAAAGCTGTAAAATGCTTGAAACGTCGCATTAAATAATATCCTACTATAATATTATAAATGCGAAATTTTGTAAGGATGTGAGTGTGTTTGTTGCTCTTTCGCGCAAAAACTACTGAGCCGATTGCAATGAAATTTGGTACGTGGACAGCTGGACAACTGGAATAACATGTAGGCATCTTTTTATCCTGATATTCCTACGGGATACGGACTTACGCGGCTGAAACCGCGGGGCGCAGCTAGTAATTTATAAATCACGTTTAAAATCTGTTAAGAAGTCTTCAATTCCTGGTCTAAGGTTATGCAATAATGGAGACCCAAGAGTAATCTATCAAGCAGGTACCAGATTAAATAATTAAGTGCCTTGCTGCATTATTAAACATAACGTTAAACAAAATAACAAACACAGCTACGTAACAAATTGTAACAATAAGTTACAAGTCTGTTATGAAGCCAGATTATTTATTGCTTTACTAAGCACTGTCTCTGCTCGAGTGTTCTTAGAATTAATGATGTCCTGAAGTGATAGAAATAAAGTATCTATAAAAACGAAAGGATATCGTTGGTAAACTTGGCTACGAGGCTCGATTGCGAACCATTGCCGAAGTATTATTTAGTATAGAGACCCTTGACTTTGTTTTTCATGGGGCAGCATGTCGTGTCTATCGGATATTATCTACAATGTGTTTTGAAAATTAAAAATCAACTAGATGCATTATTCAAAAACGAAGTTAAACCTGTTTTCAAATGTGTTTGCTTTAATTCTGTTTGAACGAAACGAACGTTGAGGCAAAATCGAATCTATTAATATA
The DNA here is from genome assembly GCF_012273895.1 of Zerene cesonia. NCBI lineage: Eukaryota > Metazoa > Arthropoda > Insecta > Lepidoptera > Pieridae > Zerene > Zerene cesonia. Next base: position 8,205,198 of record NC_052121.1, on the reverse strand, counting down.
ACTATTAAAGTAACACCCACAGCTTACTAGCAGCCATCAATTATATATATGATAAGAAATTGAAGCTTATTCGCATGCATTAAAACTCCATCCTGGGTGGACTTCTGGTGAGGACATTCTTTGTCCCGAATTGTGGCTATTGATGATGGAAAACTACATTGATTACAACTAAAACCGATTGATTTCCTTTTTATAATTTCATACAATTTTATAAACTATATATATGTATATGTCTTACAACGACATTAATAATAAATGTTTAACTGTAGTCTATAAATACCAAAAAGAACGGATAAAGTGCCATAAAAAATAAAAAAGTTTTTAAATAAAAAGGAAATGAGGATTTGCTTACAAGGCATTTAATATTTATAAACTCTTTTTTAACGTTCAGAGTTTGTAAAGAATGCTATTCTTAAAATTTGCCCCTTAAATTAAACTCTTTGCATACAAATATTGAATATTACTGAGAAAAGTTTTTATCGCCAAAATTTGTACACGGAATGAAATATGGTTGACTCGAAATATACTCAATTCTATATTTTTATAATTTTCGGGATTAATATCGATCTAAAGGTTTTGAAGTTTGTTTGGAGGTAAGTTGAATTAGTTTGATAATATTATGTTGATTTTTTCTATAATTCACACAAACGCACGTTTATTCAGAAAATTTTATGAAAAGCTGCCCAGTGGTTTTCATTTAATAAACATTGTTTCTATTGCTTTATGCGTTTTATTCAGGCAAAGAATAATATACCTAACTACTAAATGTTTTTAAGATTAAAATATATCTACGACTATATGTATAATTACAGTGTTTCTTCTGATTAGATTTTTAATGCCATTTGAAACTATATCGAAATATTTTATATTGAAATAATACAGACAAAATTCGTTTTGTAAATATGGCAAATAAAAAAGCGTTTACCTATTCATCGAACCTTTATAATTGCTTTTGATTGTTTTTTATTTTATCAAACAGAAAATGTTCGTGTAAATTGTTAAAAAAATCACATAGTATTCCAAATAAAAGCTAGAGCCCGCTTTGTGATGTAATTGCATAGTTCTCAGCTCAAAGGTGCAACTGTTCGTATCTGACGTCTTGAGAATTTGAGAATTTTGCAATTAAAGCCAAAAGTTTGTCGTAGATAGTGTGGAGGGATTTTGTTATGAAAATAGTATTCCGAAGCTACCGTTTGCTGTTGATTTTACAGCGTCAATTCTATTCAAAGATTATGTATGATTTTGGTTTTTATAGTTAAATTTTTAATTAGGAATTTTAAATTGGGTGTCAAATAAATCATTTACTTTAACTCTCTTGGAGGTCTAATAAGGGCACGATGATGATGAATTTAGTGTATAATTTATGTCCTATTATGTGTTGTAGATGAAATAATAATCTGTTTTTGAAGTATCTATTGAGTATTTTTATAAGATTAGCTTATTATATAACCGGTGGTAAATGCTAAAACCATAAGAAGTCTAAATTAATAAATAAATGTTTGAGTTTTAATCGTTATCGGCTGCATCGTATTTCATCAATTTTTATCCATTTGTTTATAATAAATTGACAGATAACGCTTTTACATGTTCTGATCGTGTAATCATGTTATGTTCCCCTGCTTTCCCCTATATTGTGTTATGTTTCTGAGCGACGATTTCCCATTTCTATAAACGTAGTGCATATAACATTAAGTAAAATAGAACCTTATACATAACGAAAGTTAGAGTTTGCATCAACGAACAACTATAAATTCAATTTTTATTATAATTTCAATTTAAATTAAAAGTTTTCAAGAAACAATATTTGACAATTTTTTATTACAACAAACGTACAACATGACTTGGTTTTTATTATACATAAATACTTCTTTTCTCTGGTCATCTTATTCCATCAAATTATAGAGATATTTAGAACTAATTAAATCGAATAATACCAGAAATTGAGAATTAACACAATATATTTATGACATGGTTAACATTATAAATAACTGTCCCTTCATGTTTAGTTAGTAATTGTGTAGTTTTTTATTATCACAGAAAAGTCACTTAAAAAGGCGTACGACTAATACAATAGACGATCATTTATTATTCATGAGACATGAATTTTTTAGCTACCTTTCTTCCTCTAGGCCGTTAATTTGTAGATACCGCAAATATCTACTTTACGAATAAAATCGCTCTGAAAAGAATTAGCCAAGTATTTGTCTTTTTCCGTCTGAAATTTAAATGAGCGAGATAATATTTATTTATTTGATCCTATTTTGAACTGTGGAATGAATGACGCTTTTATATAAAGTAGGTCTTAATGAGATTATAATTAGGTCTTATATTTAAAAATCGTTGGCATAAAATGATGACTTTATAATATTAGTACTTGCAGTTTTGCAGTTTTACCGGCGTAAGTCTGTATTCCGTAAGAATATCGGAATAAAAACTTGTCTATGTGTTTCCAGTATTCTAGTTGTCCAGCTATCTACATACCAAATTTTATTGCCATCGGTGCAGTAGTTTTTTGCGTGAAAGAGTAACAAACATATACACCACCTTTCAAACTTTCGCATTTATAATATTAGTAGGATAGAATAGGATAAATTAAAAAATTCGTTGAAGTATAAAAATGAAAAAAAAAATTTCAACTTTATTGAACTTTGAATTTAGTACTTGACACCAACTACTACTGATACATTTGCTTCTCATAAGAGATTAACATGTCTTTTTAATATTTTAAAAATATACTAAACTAGCTTTTGCTCGCGGCTTCGCACGCGTTACTTCGGAGTAATTTAATAGATGTTATTAAATACACCTTCGTCTAGAATCATTCTATCTATTAAAAGAATCCTCATCAAAATCCGTCCGTTTTAAAGATTTAAGCATACATAAGGACATAGAAAGCAACTTTGTTTTATACTATGTAGAGATTAGAAATACCATTTCTTGTGGAGGAGAGCAAACAAAGAGGTGGGTTGGCCACTTGATGAATAGTCACATTCGCACATAAAGTGTAAGAAGCCACTTAGCCCTTTTTTTCTTCATACTTATAACAATTACAGTTTTAGTTCCTACGTATACCGGCTGAAAAGAAAAAAATAATAATAAGTAGACCTTAATGTTCTTACGTATACCGGCTGAAAAGAAAAAAATAAGTAAACCTTAATGTTCTTTAGTAAACCGGCTGAAAAGAAAAAAAAATAAGTAAACCTTAATGTTCTTACGCATGCCGGATGAAAAGAAAAAAAAAAAGTAAACCTTAATGTTCTTACGCATGCCGGCTGAAAAGAAAAAAAAAAGTAAACCTTAATGTTCTTACGCATACCGACTGAAAAGGAAAATATTATAAGTAAATCTTAACGTTCTTGCAGTCTATATAAATATCTTGTCTTATGTAATTTTAACAACATAATTTCGAGGCAATATTGATTTTCTAAAAGTACCGTCTATTATTGGAAGTGTAAAATACGAGTGATTTGAAATATGAACAAACCGAACGATGAGCATATTTTCGGTGAAGTTATAGGGATGGAATGTAAACCCTTTGATTTATTTGTATTATGTGCTGTCGGGATCCTGGAGGGTCATACAATCGGTATTTATTAATTACGCCGAAATGCGCCCAAATGTGAAATGAAATAAACTCGAATGTTATAATATTGTATAGTTCTAATTTATATGGTTTACTATCAAAATAATAATAATAAATGAGTATCGATGGAAGCGTAGTGATAGAAATGCGTTTTATTCTAAAAATCGTTTATCTCACTAGACGCTCGTCTCGGCTCCACCCGAATATCGAAGATATAATATCGAGATTCTCGTTTTATCCCAAGGGAAGTATCATATCACCCAAGTCAGCTCATGCTCTGTCTACATATCAAATTTCATCAAAATCCGTTCAGCAGTTTCAGACTAACATCCAAAGAAGCAAACTTTCACATTTATAATATTAGTGTGACATATAACAGTTTTTTAAAAATCAGTCACCGGCCTACCTGGTGCGGGAGATAACATTCTTAAATTGGACCAAATGACAACAACTTCCATTGAAAAGGGATTATTCATAAATTATGTTAAGCCGTAATGTATAAATATATTTATGATTTGTTTCTATAGTTTCTCTTCAATATTTATTTCATGTCTTTGATGAATATTGTAAGATCGGTAGTTTAGTTATTTAAAATATATATATTATAACAGAACATTTGTAACATTAGTAAAGATTGCGAAATTAATTTAAACAAAACAGAGACGCTGGTGACAGTTATAAGCAATAAATCTGTAATCAGTCCCAGATTGCGTTAATACTGCAGTCCTTTAATACACGCCAGGTGGAAGCAATGAGTCATTCCACTGGGTAATCATGATTTTAACCTCACAATTACAAGCGCGACGAAGGGACCTCATATTAAATTTACGCTTTAACTTACAAAATAAATGTCGGTCCCTCGACAAACAATACTGACAAAAGGCCCATTGGGCGACACATGAAAACGTTTTTGAATACACCTTCCGAATTTTCTGCCACAATACTGATTAAGTCGATAACTTGTTTCACCTTTGTTTCGTGATTGTAACTTTGAAAGGGATAATTGAGAATTGGGAATAATGGGCGCATTGAAATATGGTAGTTTGTTTTACATAGCAATAAGGCCACAGAATAATAAGCACAAGTACGGGTAACAAATTTTCGTGAGGTAACATTTTTATATATTTTAATCTCGTTCACTTCGAGATCCCCACCCAAAGGGCACGTCAGTGTCAAGGAAATTAAATTTTTCGCTAAAACTTTTTACACAAAACGTCTTTATGATATAAACAAAGAAAATGCTATTGAAAGCTTTGGAAGCATTTTGTTAAATTTTTAATTGTGTTGTATTTTAGTACAGCGTTAAGTTACATTGTAATTAATAGGGTTTTTGGAGCGATGTTGTCGCAGATTTATTATTTTGGTCTTATAATTTGATCCATATTATTTTTCATGGTAAATATGAGTATTCGCTTTTAGGTTATTTAGTTAGAGTAGATGTATAGTAAGTACGCTGTTAACTCGATGGGAAATGGTCGTTAAGCTTTAATAAAAATAAAATGATTTCTAAAAAAATAATATTTTCCCTAAATTAATATTTAAACGCTGGAGGTATTTTCTTTGATAAAAAAGTTAAATTCTTTTAAATATAGATGATAATGTTTTTGCAATAAACACATGTACATAAAATTGATCGACTAGAGGTATTCCATTTGATTTAAGGATATTTTTTATAGCTTTCAAGTTAGACGCATTGAAGATAGTTAAATTGAGCACTAAAAGTATACGCACTTACGAAGTTATTTTTATATTTTGTAATGAGTAAGTCCTAGAAAATGAGCAATAAGCCACGACACGGCGGTTATGAAAGCAGAGCGTCGTTAAACATAACACTTAATTAAATTTAATAAAAAAAAAGTCTTTAGTTCGAAGCGAACCTTTGCATTTAAAGTGCCAGTAATTTTATTTAGGTTGTCCTCTTAGGAATCGATGAAAATGTGAAAAGTTAATTTAGTGTAATGAAATTATGAGGATGACCTTCCAATAAATTTTGATTAACAAAAAATGCCTTTAAAAGGCCCGAAAGCAGAAAATTCGCGTGATGAAAATATTCAGTCGGCTTTGAATAAACTAGTTACCTGTATGTCTAGTTATTTATTTACCTTCTTAGTTTTATAGAGAAGAAGATGAAAGTGCTTTTATTGCAAGACAATAAGAATGGGTTGATAAGTTCTCTAAATAGAAGTATATAAAATGATCGTGATTGTTATATCACTACTAACTCAAGAACGACTGAGAAGCTTTTCAGTTTGTTAGATATATCTCGTCATAATTTACTACCAACATTAATAGTTTATAAGGAACACTAACAAAACTGGCTAAGACTAGAGTGGAAGGCGTCGGTCTTCTTTAGCACAGGTTTATTCGTAGTTGAAGTGACAGTTGTGTTTGATTTGTGTTCAATCTATGTATTGAAATGATTTTTATTATTTTATTATTTAACTGTTAAAGCCTCGAAAAATTTATAAAAAAAATAAGCTGGGCAGAACTTTGGCGTGCGGTCCATAATACTATCAATGCAGTCAGTAATAACATCGTGTCTCATGAGAGATTTTATTTCGCGAATTCATATATTATATTTGTTTTAAATGTTTAAATATGTGTATTGGGATTTAAAACAATGATGTATTTTGATATGTTAATATTTATTTACTGTAAAACTTTAGCCATGTAACTAATGGCCAGTAAAGAGTGACTAAAAATTAAGAACGGGAACATAGGTATATTATACACAAAGACAGAGCGAGCGATTACATACAGTTTTCATTTTTGAGAAATACAGTGTAATCTGTTTCTCTGAAGTAAATTTGGGTTAGGTATAAACAGAATGAAGCAACGATAAACCTAAAGTACCAGTTTTGTTTTAAAATAAAGACATTTGAGTGAAATCTTTTAGAAGCACTTAAGATTTGTTAGAGTCATTGCGACTAACGTGAGCATTGCATGACCGTTTTGCTAGGAGTAAAGAAAACAATACAACAATTGAAGAAAATTAAACCTATTGTTTAACCATAAAATTAGTTTTCTTTTAATGGATGTGAGAGGAGGGTAAAGTAAAGTTAATTTAACTTAATGGTAAAGGTAACTTCACGATGCTTTTCTATTGAGGCAAGTTAACCTAAATTTCCTTAATAAAAATAGGAAAATTCGTAGATTTTAGAGATAGATAGAGTATTTGAAAAAAAGAAGAAATTTGGCATGTGTTCCGTCTGATAAAAGTCTGTTTTTTAACCCATTTCGCCTTAGACAATGATAATTGATTTTTATGGAGATTGAGATTAAAATTTAAAAGTTGTAAATTGAATCCATTCTTGGCTTGTGATTAACTTGATTTTATATCGAGACACGGTAAAATGTCTTCTATACTCTTATCAAATAAAGGAAAACTGAATTAATCTATAATTTGTATAGCAATCATGATGTAAACAATAAAGATACCTTAAGGTTTTCAGGTAGATATTTAATATATGAGTCTGCATTTTCTAAGAGTGTAGGACAAACATATGGTGACCAAAATACGTTATATTCTTCAAAATATCGTTTCTTGCAATAAATAGCATCATGAAATAGTATACATGAACAGAATAGATGGAGAATACATTTTTATATTTGTAAATTGTGGTAACTTACATTGTAAAATGTTGAAATAGACTTTTTTAGAAACTTCTAACTTTAAAAAACTCCTTTCAATCATAACGTTTCATAAAATTTTGTTACCACTGAACGGACGGCAATGCAGTTTCCATATAAAATACACGTTAAAAAGCATATATTATTCATAAAATGCGAAATTAGTTTTCTTTTTTTAAATTAATTAAAATATTATATATGTAAAACTTATGCTGCCATTATAGCGTATTATACCATAGTACTGGTATAGTGATTTTAAATACTACGTAATAGGAACTATTACTCTACTGCATGTCAACCTAATGTTTATTTAAATTTCATACAAATATTTTATAGTTTTTAAACTGCTTGCTCTTTATTTTAATTTTTTGATCCTTTTAAGTAGCAAATCTAATAAAAATAATATTTGGAAATTCGGTAAAAGCTCCAATGATTCATGAAATATTTCGGAGGCGATAAATCGGTCTAAAGTAGGTAAGGATTCATAAAAAAGAGTAAAAAAATACCTAGCGAAGTTCATCCAGATGCTCCAAGTTAAGCAAAGTAATTTTGTATTGATTTACGTTAGTGACTAGACTGGATAGGTGGTCTCGTATTCTCGTTGCCTATTTATTCGTAAAATAATGTATTGGTAAAAAATAGGATGAATTATGATGACGCAAAATATGAAAAACATTGCGGTGCTCGTGTAAATATTCAGAAAAGCGAATATTAAGCGCAAAACTAGAATGAGTAATGTATTCTTCAGAATATTTATGAAGGAGCCAATCGTTACGGTTTTCACAAATTCATATTTTAGTGTAGATAGAACTGCGCAATCTGTTTTTTATAAAAAGTAAGTCAGTTAAAAGTTAAGTAAGTCAATAAGTTAGTAAGTGTAAGTTTTATGTTGTATGTATGTATGGAAAGTAACCTACCTTTTTGTTCACAGTTAATCAAAACGTATTTATTTAATTTATAGAAACATTCCATATTTTATGTTTCGTCGAAATAATATTACATAACAGAAACAAAACAAAGATAAATTCTTAAGTCTATGAAGGATTTAAACATATATCCACTATACTTTATAATGCTCAATACAAGTCATGGATAAAATATCGTAAATTATAAATATGAAATTAAATAGTTACAAGAAGAAATCCACAGGAAGCCGTGGATACTTAGCTTGCAGGTGTACAGTGTTCGATAAAAACAAAATAAAATTTTACGGGACAAACATAATTTCGCAGCTTGCAAAAGCACAGCTAGTCAGGTGCTACGTAAGCTCGCATCGTAAATACATATATGTGCAGAAAGGATTGCTTTTGGACAGTCAGCAATAAAAACCGATTTGCTCGAGTTTGGGTCATTTTAGTTTTATTGAAGTGCACACTAAAGGATTTGTGTATTTCAAAAGTGGAATTCTGTTTCGTTCCGTTTGCTTAATATTGCCATGTGTATTTATGTTTTTCAAAATATGTTTAATTTGATAATATATATCACATTTATTGGACAGATACTAATACAAATACATATTTATATTATGAATTTATAGATTTAGTTTGTAACTTGATAGCGTTTAAAAATAATAAATTATTTAACAATTAGATTAACAATTATAGGTATTAACTCACTGAGGGAGAGAGAGGTACTACAGATTTTAAAATGTCACCAAATGTCAACAATTTCCTATCAAATACAAAAAGAACAATCACATTCACATCAATCGGTTCAAAATCTACCTAGTAAATACAATTTAATTGAGAACCGCCTCAGTTTTTGGAATGTCGCTTAAAAATAGCATACTGCGTTTGCGGTTTCGTCGAACGAATGTTCATTGTATTTCTATATTTGAATTGATCTTATTGATGAAAGCTGTGAATAAATAATCAGTTAAATTAGAATAAACAGAATGTAGGAGGAACAGTTTATAAATACCTACTGCCTGTTTGTATGATATGATGAGTAATATATTAAAGTATGAATGTATATATGGAATTTTATAGAGCAAAAAATATTTTATTACTTGAAACATATTAAACATTTTTGGTTGACAAGCCTTTTTTTTATTTTACAAGCCATAATTTATCGGACTTTAATGAAATATAACAGTGTATAAGCGGAATAAATAAATAAAAAATACATATTGCCTTGGAACTATCTGTGTATTTATTTTATCGTCAAATTATCCATGAACGTTAAATGGCTGTGTTCAGCCAATGAGATGTGGTTGAATAATTATAATAATAGTCTGAGGGATTGTAAAATTATTTTAAATTGCATTTTACGCACCAGTACATCGCAATGAAATTATTTTATTATCCCTTTATAATTTCCATGTAAAAGTATACGCTTATTTAAATTTCATACGAGAATCTGAATAATGGTTTTGATTTTTTTATAAGTGTTAAATGTGTTTTTGATATGAATATATTCCAAAAACAACCATTAATCTATATAACAGTACTACTAAGACGTCGTTTTTTATTAACACATCAAAGTTTACTATCTCCCATTCCTTAACAATTTATCACGAGAGTGTATCACTTCTACATTTCAGGAAAAACGAGGCGTTAAAATATAATGCTCTTGACCTTCACATCATTGACATTAGTAGGGGAAAGTTTTTCACGGCTTGATGTTATCGAGGAAACTTCGAGAATTCGCTTGTATGGCGGCGTAGAACGACAGTTTGCAAGTGTTGTTGTTTTTTGTTCAATTAGATGGAAATCAGCATGATTAAGATCTGTATGTGTACTTGTTTACTGCATTTGATTAACGCTCTATTCGGTAACTGACTAAGGGAAAGGTACATAAGGGATTACAAACCAAAAACAAGCTACATCAATTATGCGTTTATTTTTGAGCAGTGTGTACGGATCCCAATATTTCGATAGATTACATTTCTCACCCTTTTCATTCCATTCTTTCTTTTCTGTCGTCAATCCTTTTCTTATCCCTTATCCCATACAGCGGGCAAAGCATGGCACGGTGGTGATTGCTTTGCACCAGGCGAACCACCACCGCGCGATAAAATATAATCTTACAAGTAGCGGTAGTTACATCTTTACATACATATAAGGTAATGCTGTTAGTTCCTTCCCTAATTTCTCCCTTACTTTGTCGGATCTTCCATCCCATTTGACTTCGAGAGTTACGAAATACAGAGTCCTCAACTTTTGCTATGGACACGATAAACAACAAACAATAAAAACAAAACTTTTGTGTCCTTATATGTTCAGCACAGGTGGTTAATTACCATGGAGATTGGTCGACTTCTAGTGTTACCTTTGCGCGTATGGAAAAATTCTTACATTTAAGTTCTATGATTGAACTGGTTGTTAATAAAAAACCGCCTATGCTTATAACTTGAAGAATCAGAAGAGAAGTGTAGTTGTATTAGTCACATATATTTCACAAACTATTATTGATATCTTTAACATGCTGATCATTTTACTAAACAATAATTATATTACATAGAAGATGTAAAAGCTTTTCCCAATACTAAGATTAAATGAGAGCAATCAACACTTAACATTTTCTTAAGCCTGTGGCATTGTCGATTCAATGCTTACTTGAATTTTAAATTATTTTGGGTGTAAGGAAAGATGAAGGTTTATAAAAATGGATTAATTTATTTATATTTCTCTATGGCTAACATACATTGTCTAATGCAGTGTGCCTTAATATTACTGTTAAGGTGCACTTGTAAAGCTTATACTATATTTTTATACCAAATATCCTCATATACTGAAAATATAATAATCTGCATTTACACATAAAAGTATACTTTATGTCATAGCAGGCAACTGAGCTGGTGGTTCGCCTAACGGTAAGCGATCACCACCGCATATGAACATTCGCAGAGTTAGTGCCTCTGCGAACGCGTTGCAAGCTTAGGGTTAAGGAATATAGAAGGAATGGATTGGGAAGGGTGAGAAAAGGAAACGGGGTTAACAATATACTAACACAATACAGTTTACGCCGGTTATAAATCAAACGTTTAATAAAGCGGCCTATCAAACATTAGGCGACGATAAAATATGTTGGCAGTTCATTGTATCGTTGTATGCGTAATTATTTTCTTCTCATTACGGGACGCGACGTGACGTGTGACGGAAGCATGCAGATGGATTAATCATCGCGACAATGTTCTGTAAATACGTGAGGAATGGCAGTGACGTGTATAATATGATTGTCAAGTTTCGGCTGAGTTTTCGCAATTAGATTTTGTATATTCTGGGTTAGCGTTTATTCGTAGCGCACAGGGGCGGGCTCAGCGAGTAGGCAAGGCCTGGCGCCTCGCAGAACTCGACACTTTATACAGATACAGAAAAATTGTATGAACACAGAATTGAAAAGCAAAGAAATAATGCAATGTAGGAAATGTAAATTCATTAATACTTATTTAAAACGGAGAAATGAATTCTCAGTTGGAGATAAAAGCAAAATAATTTTTATAAGGTGTAAGATTTACATTCTCATATACATAATCATTAAACAACTGCTTTTCAGAAATACTAATCGTTTCAATTAATATTATCATATGCATTTTATGGTACACTTCAGTGAGATACTATGACTCGTATGACGGTTTGGGCTTCGGCACAGCATTTTTTCATTGATATCTAGATTTAAAATTAAATTTAAAATTAAATTTTATGCAAATTTAGAACATGTGAAAATGGACAATACTAAGAATAGAGTAGAGGACTTCGCAGACCCTCCCAAAGCATCACTTTTTGTTAGTTATTATAAATTACACCAGGACACACCTTATGTTCTGCCCCGAGCCACAAAATCCAAAAGGTTTTGTAGTAGGTAGTAGTGTAGTAGGTAGTGTTAGTATTAGCATAGGGCAAAGGATTTTCTTGTGCGTTTCTTTTTATATTATGTAGTAATTATTCAACATGCAACATTATCCGTTTTTGCATAATTTGTGCATAAATTTTACGCGTTATTTTCACTAAAATATAAAAAATGTAGTTTTTTAGTTGAGAGTTCAGTTTGATATCTTGTCAAATTGCGTATAGGTACATATTTCCTTTACCGATGCAATAAACAGAACACACTACGATAAAAATACAAATTGATAAAAGCTTCGCCATAAAATATTTACTGCTCAAATGTTTTCCTATGCTGTCAGGTGAAACGCTGTCAAAATAAGTAAGAAAGAGGTACGAGGGTGCATATTATAATAGTATGGTATTTTATACAAATCCTATGAATGTAGTGTCCTTGTCTTGTCTTGATAGTACGCCAATACAACCATATTTATTGCTTTTGTGTCTAGTTCTAGTCGTACATCATCGTTTTACGTTGTTTTACGTTACGTTTTAAAAGAGGATAAAGGACTTCATTCTATTCTAGAATCAACTAAATTTTCTCACTAACTTGTATATAGAGTATACGCAAGGGATTCATTTATTTAATTTTGGCGATACTAATCAGGGTAATACGATTAACTCAACTAAAAATTATTGTATTGTTACCGATCCTTTCAAGTTTCTCTTCGGACATTCTTCAAGTTGAAGATCACAACACCAGGGCGCGATACCAGGAGACTTTTGGTATTGAAGGCTAAGATCCGGTCGGTGCGCCCTTGAAGTAGTAGTAGTAAGTAGTAGTTAAAAGTCGCGTGTTTAAGGGGTAAAATCAAGCCTAAAAGACATACAGGTGAAGCTAATATAAAAGCTTGTTAAAAATGATTAAGCTTAACTTAGATAAAAAGTAATAAGATACGATTAAAACTATCTCATAAAAAGTGATTTAGAACGATTTCATTAAAACGGCCAATTTAAAAGAATCTGTGTGAAGTAAACAGTTCAAAACTGAATTTAAAGACTAAAATCTACAATAATATCGAACATGGAGAAAGTCCAGTGCAGTTTGAGTATTTCTGATAGAAGTAAAGCATATTTAGAATATTCTAATATCTATGAAAATACATGCCAAATATGGGAGTTTCACTATAACAATAATTAAACTATTTATAGATTTGTAGCTTCAATTTAAAAACATCACATGAATTCTAGAAAACAATGAAACAAAGAGTTCTAATGCCTTATGCTTGACGTGCACAATCGCCTTTCAAAGGAATTTATTCTATGTTATATTAAAGCATTTGTAACCGCCCTCGCCGACCGCAAGTGTGTGCGGTAAGACTCAGTTGGTAGCGGAATTGCTTGGCAATCGTATGACAATGTATCTATTTGTTATTGTCAGATATGCGTGACTGAAATTGATTTTCTGGTATTAATTTTGACTTTATTGTTCCTGTAATTTAATGCACCAGTCGGAGAAAGACTGGCCGAGCTTATTTTGCTAGGAGTATACTTACGATTCCTCACACTGGATCTATAAATAAACCTGGACATCGAAATGACATATGCTACCATTTTCTGATCCTAGTTTTGGCAGAGCTTACTAAACGATGTAGACGCATAATTACATATTATGTATGAAAAATACATACGGATATGTAGCACTAATAAATAAACGATCTTAATATTTTCTATTTTACATGACAACTGCTAACAACTGAATCAATATCGTCATCTTCAGTAAATCGATACAAAAATAACTTGTTAGAAGACAATCGTTGATAAATTCAAACGCTCCAACTTTCAAAGTATAAACTGTGAGAGAGTTAATAATTTCTCTATTAACATCACAAGTATCTCGCATCACTTATTCATTGCAAACTTGTCATAAATTTAAAGATGTAATTGCTTCTGCATTTGAATTTCTTTCGTACTGAACTTTTCTAACTCTCCTATAATTTAAATGACGTAGAAAACTTATGTCTTTTTAGTTTGGAAAAAGACAAATGCCGGCATGTGATACGGTGAAACGAGTCCAAATTTATTTTCTTAAGCTTACATTTTTTAGTTGCGAATATATTCTTTGTAGGTAAAAGGAATTTGTTCCAAGTTTGAGAATAATGTTTCGGCAAACATAAAGTTTTAAAGGTCGGTTAGGAACAAAGTATTTTGTTTGAATTACTCTCCTGAAACAATTTGGCTATTTACTTTTATGAGAGGTTATTACCAGGTTAATATTTTAAATGTTCATTCAAGCATACAAATCTTACGTTGAGTTTTGCCCATATATAATATAATATTTTAAGCTAACCAGAAATATTCGGGATAACTTTTATACTTTGGACTGAAGCGTGGATACTCATAGATTTTGATTTTTTCAAATACTTAAAATTCTTCCTCACTTTATGGGCCTAACAAAATTATTACTTGAAAGTTATGACAATTATAATAATCTATGAATAAACGTCACTAGCGCAATAAAGGAATGTAACAGAAATTTTTATGTTATTTAACTAAAACAACTCTACAACCAAAATATAAGTATCGTACTTATTACAGGATAAAAATAAACGGGTCTCTATTATGCAAAATCGACGCGTGCTCTATCTTTAATCCCCAAAGGCTTGATTCGCTTATTAATCGATACACAGCGACTACACAGCTCGAATGTTCCAATTTTGAAATATAAGGTGATTAATTTTGTATTTTACTTTTTTATTTATAATTTTTTTAAGAACCGAAATCTGTTGATACACAATTCTTTTTGCTAGCAATGCTGATATATTTTTTAATAAATTTTCGGATTTAAAACGCAATTTTATATTAGGCATGCAAGTGCTTAAAGGTCTCGTAACCAAGCCATTAAATCTTTAAAAAAGGCATGCAAGTTAATACAAACGATTCTAAACTAATGCGATTGGTAATGGGTTAAAGAAAAATGATTTACTTTTGACAGCAAATTAGAAAGACAATTTTTATGACAGAAATGATCGGTATTTTTTTTTAATTTGTCATTATTTTTAAAACATAATAACAAATTTAAAAAAATCCCGATCATTTCTGTCATAGAAATTGTCTTTCTAATAATACAATTAAATATTTTTAAAATTTTGTTATTATTTAAATTGAAAATTTCTAAACTGCATGCTTTGGCTTTACCTACCTTACATGGATAAAATAATGTTTATTTATTTATGAGTTTTTATAGTTCAGATTGAAATGTCAAAAATCCACACAGAAATTCATAAATTGACACTCGACTTTAGCGTAATTAATTATGCAACGAAACGTGAGTTGAATATAGAATTTTAATCTGTTTATGCTTTTTCCATTAAAATAAAAAACAAACTTATAAAAGGCAAACTAAGAACATACAACCTATTATTTGAATTTGCAATAAGTTTTTTCAATAAACCCTTTCCTTTTACAATTTGCACTATCACGAAACGCTATATAAAGCTTTTAACAGTTCTGCTACGGAGTATTGACCGGTAAATTACACGATTTCGTAGAAAAGAAGATATGCTTATTGCTTACTAGCAGCAAACGAGGCCATTGGCTAATTGTTAAGTGCCGTTAGAACGTTCCATTGATTTTAATGTTATGGTCATAATCTCATTTCTTTGCCAAATTTATTTTTTACTAAAGTTAGAATTAAAGAGTTGGTGTTATAACCTGACGTTTTTACATCATGATGAATCTTTAGATTCGATTTATATAATGTACTGTTACCAAGGAAAGTCATGTGGTGCTATTTTTGAAATAAACTTAATCTTAAAAAATGTCGCATTATTTATTTGCCTTAATTAGGAATGTTTATAAGAAAGATTACGATCTTATTAACTGTGTTTATATTATTCTAATTTAAATCTAATACAGTCGAATATAATCATAGTAATTAGTAATTAACAATACACGAGAGTACATTTGAGGTAAAATATGATCCAGGTGTAGAACATCAAACATATGGCATCCAATTAAATTCTGCATAAAATCTGCAATCCACAGACATATCTTTCGAGACTTCAGTGTATGTCGTACTTCGAAAAAAAGGCGGCATGTTATGCATTCGTACGTGCAATTCGTAAAGTGCTGTGGTTGTTAAACATTAATTTTGTATTCGGCCAACGTTGCGAAATGTTCTTTCTCTCTAAATAATCATACTAGAGTATGTATGTATGTTATGCAAATACGTATGAATTACATATTTTGTGGCTGAAATTTATGACTGCTTTGGAGTGACAAGAATGAATGGAAAGGTCGCTTCATGAGAGAATTACATGTTCTCGGTATTGGGTTGATAGCTCTTCATGAATGGAAAAGTGAGGCTAGGTAAATAATTTAATGTTGCCATTTTTTCACCATATAATAAGGTTGCCATATATTAATGTTGTATTGGGTTAATGTTACGTATGTTGCTTTCCAGTGCAAATAATAGATTCAATACTGATCGATACTGATTATATCGAAAATATTATGTGTTTATTACGATTGCAGGATGAATGTTAAATTATCGAAATTGTTTGTTTATGGTTAAAATAAATAAATTTGATGATGTATTAGCAGTCCTTAAAACACTTAGTTTATTTTTTATTAATAAAGAAAACAATAAAAGTGCACGCATATAATTTTTCTGCCAGTTAAATCACATAGAAAGTAGATAAGTGGGTAATATGTAATTAAATAAATTATGACGCATTGTTGTTACTCGGTTATATTTACATTTGAAGTCACAAGGCGGCTGTTTATCATTCTGCTTTAAAAGTATCATAATAGCAAACCGTAACGTGTGTTTACTTTGAATTTAATTTACTCTGAACACAGCATTAGTGCCTCTTGTTAAACATTTGGATGCATTGAAGTAATCTTTATGCTAATAATTATGGTTGTGCTTAAAATAAATTATTTTGTTTCGATTTCGCTGTCTATTCCTTTATTGTTTGAGTTGTGTTAAACTTGATTTAACAATGTTGGTCAAACCAAATGTTTCTATTGCTGGACGTCAATAATATCAATGCATTCTTCCTAGAAATTGTGCTAATTAAACCATCAATGAGGATAACTAATTTTTAATCTCAAAACTGTATACTTTATACTATGACTACTGAGTCTTAGTTTCTTCTCAAAATTATGTAATCGGCAGCAGTTATATATAAATGAGTACTTTATATATAAATGGCATTGGAGTGTATAGCGGCGTGTATAGACTATAGGGCAAATTAAGTATTTGACAAATAAATATATTTTTATTTGCTTGATATTGTAAAAAAATATGGTAAACATACAATAACTGTATGTCCTTTTGGGATATTTGATTCGTGAATTGTGTAATTTTGTTTTAATATGCATGTCAGTACATACGTACGTAACATTTATATTAATACGTTGTGAACCATCTTGCATATGGGTACTTTGGACTATATGTTTCTTTTCAAATCAAGTTGATATTGCGGTACGTAAATTGGAGCACAGATGAAACTTCTCAGAACGAGAAGTTTGAAATTTGAATACTTATTTACTGTTTATTATATAAACGAAGGTTTGTTAGAATGTATAGATGTATATTTGCTACTCTTTAACGCAATTGAATAAATAATAGTTTGAGTTTGAAATACTTGCTTTTGCTCGAAAGACCACTCGGTACAGTTTGTATTTTTTATGATGTGAAATATAAAATGTAGAATAGGTGGTTTTGTTGGAATATTGTATTAAAACATAGTCGTTGAAAGAGTTTACATATCTTCTTGGCAAGCAGAGAATATTACACAATTTTCAAAAAATAAACAACAAATTTAAAGCAATTTCCTATCCTGTTCCTGTCTACAAAGCTTGGAACATAGACTTGGATAGACTTGGAGTTATTTTTATTCGTATAAAATATTATATTTATTGTCATATTGCTGCGTTTATCCTGAACTTCTTACCGTAAGATCTGTTAAATATTTACTCTATGTACCTTTGTAGCTGTCTCGTGATATTAATTACGAAAGTCTGTAGACTTTTTCGAGCTCCAAGCAAGGCATTAATATTCGGAAAGTTAAGAAATCTCTCTTATTTCATTTGTTCTATAAATATTCATTTACCAATTGAACAGAAAAAGGTTGGGGAGGAATTATTAATTAATGCACAAATATTTTTGGCCATTTTAATAGTACTTTCGGGATATTTTTATGAAATAGGAGCAATAACGGTGTAGTGTAAAGTTTCATGTACTGTCTATCTTCATATATGAAATATGAATCTAACATATATATTACGGTGATGGCTTGTTAGAAATTTATACAACAATTAATCTATATACTACTATAATACAACTGAAAAGTTTGCTTTTTAAATTGAACGATTTTTTTTTTGTTGGACAGTTCTTTTATCGTAGAAAGTTCTATAGATTTAAAAGTATTAAGTCTTTACAGCCAAACCCGCTCAAGATAATACAAAGATGCATACAGGTGTACTTCCTATGGCGCCACTATTGTGATTCGGTGTGTTGGAAAATCTGATACGATCGTAGCGAGATCAGGCGCAAGACCAGGATGAATGAATTACCCTCTTCCGATCTGCTGTTCAAGTTTGAAAATATCTCATAATACTCATCTCACAATATTAGTTATCCACTGAAGAAACAAGCTACAGATATATCTGTAAATAAAAATCTTTTCGAGTGCGATTTTTGTAATTTTTGTATTATTCAAATACAAATATAGTAGAATTGAGAATCTACTTTTGTTGAAGTGTGTTGAAAAGGAAATATTTTCAAATGCATTGATGACAACACAGACTGAATGCGCAAGAACAAAAAAACAATGGTTACTGTGATGATTGTTGGGAATTAGCGAAAACCATTTGCTGTAATACAACATGTATTCATGAGAATCGATATGTAAAATTATGATTATTAACATATGGTAGGGTCCATAGTATGATTTAAAATCAATGGTCCTAAATTGTTCATTAAGAAATATATATATTTCTCTGAAAAATTATATTGAGCACATTTTATATGGAGTAATTCTTAAAGCATTAAAAGAAATATCAATATAAATCCCCATAATTATACAAGTTTACGCTTAGCTCAATTAAAGTAATATGCAAATATGGAAGAAAGTTATTTACATAATTAACCGGCCATAACTATCCACGTTGGCCAAGCGCTCGTTGGCAGATGTCACACGTCGAGCGTGATGTTTCCTCACCATGTTATTCACCGATACACCGATTCACCGACACAGCAGTTCTGATGCTATCCACATGTAAAAAAAAAAATATTTCCTTGCTACGTTGAAATTCCGATGTTGCGGTTCTAGTTGGTAACCTCTTGTAAAATTAACAATTTTACGCTCCAGTTGCCAAGCTGATTTTCGCATTAGGTATACGACCTTAATTGCATTTTTGCATTGCCTGTATCTAAAAGTTAAAATAAATCATCATAGCAGTAAACAAATAGAGGACATTTCGAATGAACAACATTTGTGTCATTAAATTAAGAAGTTCCCATTCCCATGTTCCCATTTCACGTCCATTTTTATTTTCCTTTACCAAATAACCACAAAACCAAGTAATGTCCAAGTGTCTAACTAGCTGCTAACTAGTGAATGTAAATAACATATATTAAAGATAATAGAATAGCAAGGAAAGTCCATGATTTTGCGACCTCATTCATAAATCATTGTTGTAACATATAGCCATTATACACAGTCCAGTTACACAAATATGAAAATATACGTTCTTTGTTTCCGGCGCAGGTTATTTTTGGCTTATTTTTATCAGCCATTATCACTTGGTGTTGATGGCCGTGCAGTTAAAAACATCCATTGTGCATATTTTTAATAGCAAATTATTAACAGGCAGTTAATCTTGTAAACGAACCTTTTAATCATACAATTTATGTATCAGTCCGACACATGTTGGTCTTTTATACACTAATTTTAAATTTGAATTTTTTAGCAATGTTTTCAAAGCTTGTATAAATGCTTTCTACTAATACACTAGCTGTTGCCGCAACGTCGCTTGTATCATACAAGCAAATTAATTTTCATGGTACAAAATTGTATCCCCTATTTAATTCTCTTGTTGGGTAACATCATGCCTATTTGTATTCCAAATTTCAGCTCGATTGGTCCAGTAGTTTGGGCTATGCGTTAATAGATTGAGATGTGTTCTATGTTAATAAATAATTTTTGATTGTATAACCTAAATTCCCTAAATAAAATCTTGTTGATACGGCGCGTTTACATTACACGCGATTAACGTTTTTATTAATATTCATCGAGCATGAGGCTTTGATAGCGTATCATTCAGCCTGAGAAGTGTTTCCATAGATTAAGCGAATATTGTTTTACGTACTTTTTTCATAATAATAATAATTATTATTCCTGTAGTTTTACATTTTTACATGTTTTTTTTTACTTTTAAATGTCAAAATTTATTTCAGAAATTATTGCTTCTGTTTGGTTCCACTAAAAATCTACTGATTATTAAAATTTTAAGGTATTATTATTATCTATGTAGAAGTTAAGTTACTAGTTTAATCTGTTAGTCTAATACACGTTGCCAAATAAACAATAATTAATTAGTTCATAACTTCAACTGAAATTACGATCGCCGTAAAGCAAATAATTATAACAATGACAAAGCCATTAAGCCAAATAAAGTTATTAATTAAGATTAAATTAATTCATTTTGTTACTCAATAATTATATCGCAGTGAAGTTGTCGCCAAGTACGTATTACGAGTTTATTTGTTTCGCGTTTTAATCGTAATTGTATATTAATTTTCCTTTTGTTTCAAATTTCATTCCTTTTGTCTGTAAGCATCGATAACTGCTTAATTTAGGACTTAGTGATATGTGGATCCGCTTTCATATGTGGGTAGTACTACGGTAAATTTATTTTAATAAACATACTCTTGTGTAGAAAATAGAATTTTAAAGCGCTTTTATAATTATGTGGCTAGACTACTATGATTATAAATATAACGATTGAAACTGGACGGTTTTTCAGTCATAGCAGGCAACTGGGCTGGTGATTCGCTTGATGGTAAGCGATCACCACCACCCATGAACAATCGCAGAGGTAGTGCCTCTACGGATACGCTGCCTGCTATTAAGGAGTAGGGGAGAAGGAAAGGATTGGCAAGTGGAAAGAAGGAATGGACTGAGACGGATGAGGAAATGAAAACAGGCCTCCAGCTCTCCCTTTCACCGTACGAAACACAGTGGCATGCCACTATTCCACGCTGGTTTTCTGTGGGGCTGTGATACTTCCCCGGTGCTAGCTGGGCCAATTCGTGCTGAAGCGTGCTCAACTTCCTCATGTAGAAAATAAATTTAGTTAAAATAAAACACGCTTTATTGAAAGATTAAATCAACTATATTGCCTTACATGTTCAGTATACGTAAGTATAATTTAATAATATCCTCGCGATCCTAATCAGGATAATAAGATAAACTCATGAGGTATATTGACTGATCCCTAATAAGTGTAGATAGTTTGAATTAAATGTGTACGTTTAAAGTGGGCCAAAATTTAATTTAAAGGAGTAGTTTTTATAAAAGCATATATGTGAAGCAAATTCAAATGTGTTAAAAACACCTTAGTTGGAGGGATTTCGATTTAAACTTTTATAAAATGAGTTTTGTCCTTATCAAGCGAATTAAAACGCACTTGAAAAAACAATTCCGTCTCTCCTATTGCGATAGCAATTTGTATATTATTACGCGTAAAATTCTATCCAGATGGCATATTTCAAATATAATTAATAAATCGCCTATGAATAAAAAGTCTTTAATCTCTAAATGTATAATACTCGCGTAAAATCAAACGTAAGATATATAATAAATACTAAGTAGCGTATGTATCAGTGTTATTTGTCAAGTGTTGTTAATTTTTCTATTTTATTTATAATGTAATGTTACTTCATTACGCATTTATCTTATAAACATAGATATATTAGCCTATAAAAAGCCTTTAAAGGAACAAAATGCATTAAAGTTTCGGTCTTCTGATACTAAAGAAATCATATAGGCGACGTTAATTGACTTTGAGCAATTCGACCAATTTCAACAACGCTTATCATAATTTAGTATTGTTTCAAGTACCCATTGTATCTATTAGTTATATTAAATAAGAAATGTTTGATTAATTGCATATTTGGTTTTTTATGCTATAAGCATTTAATAATAATTAGTTTTCTTCAATATTATGGAACTATTTTCACTAATTCCAAATGACTATCTTATCGGTTAAGAGGATTAAGTATTGATTCAAAAGTTGAATGAGTTCTAAGTTCATATTTTATACAAACACTTGAGTCACTTCGCTTCGCTGCATCAAGAAGCTTCCCGGCCATTTTATTTTAAGTCCCACAAATGATTTAATTGACAACTTCGCACACATTATTGATTAACGATATAATTTATTCCTTATTACTTATTATTCATTTTCATAAACATCCGATTTTTTGTTAAAGAGATAAGTTACTTTTTGTGCTCGCGCCGTAAATATTTTCTAGTTCTATTTGTAAATACTCATTTATCTAACTTATTATTTAGGTTTTAGAGATATTCAATGAGAAAGTGTTGCCCCGAATCGGTCGTAATTTACTACAAAACTATCTCTTCATACTCAGAGAATTTGATACGAATAAAAAGTTTGGAGCACGAGTTTGAGTTAATCAAATAAGGATGCTTCACCGGGCACAAGCAAACACAGTGACGCGAAAGTGGTAACAAATGCATGACTTTATTCAAATATTATTAAAACAGCACATGACTACGGGGTAACTGGGTTTACACAACCGATAACGATTGTATTTACTATCAGCTTATAATGACGGCTATGTTTATTTGATTTGTTAATATTTGATTTGAGATAGCCAAATATGTAGAAACGCGTGAGTATAATCGATTTGTATATTGTTTTATTTTATTGCTTTTTGGGGGTAAAGGGAGCAGCGATTACATGCGTTTTTTAATGATTTCAGGAAAAAATTAGTTATTATCAAAAGAAGATGAAAATTACTACGTCTTATTGAGTCTAAAAGGCTAGAACGATTAAAAATAAAACCTTAATTAATTTAACTGGTAATTAACTACTTTAACAGCATTTGCAGAAGCCTACACTGATCGAAAATATCAAAAATGCAAATACAATAAGTATTTTTTAGTATTTTAGTTCCAAATTCCCAATGAAAAGCATAAAAATCGTGTATGAATTTTCTTATTTACTTATACTAAAATATTATTCATGATCAATACACACTATTTTCGAAACAAGTCTGGTGGCATCTGTTAAATAAAATTTGGCTTATGATAAAAGAAACAAAATGAACTTATCTACTCATACAGAATTTCATTTATGATCAGTGCACACTATTTTCGAAGCAAGTCTGGTCGTAACTGTTATGCATTTTGGCCTACATCCAGGGAACATAGTTTGCTTATTATATTGTCATAAAGCGAAGTACAGCTTTCTGATATACCACTTGAAGAAATCAGCTGTTTGAGTATCAAGAATGTGTAAATAAAGGTTTGCCTCACGTGCTTCGCAATTAATGATCGTGTTTTATTTTATAACATATATTTACTAATACTTGTTATCAATATCGTTATTCTATTATTAGCTATTGGTTACTAATTGTTGTTCGAATTGTTTTAAAATATGATGAAGGATTACAAAGTTATCAATTGATGTGACGTGGCAATTTTTCATTATAAAAGTCACACAAATTCGATTTTGTTTATAACAAATAGATGTAAGATGGTTATCACCATATTATGAGAACCTTGGACTTCAAAATCGATAAGTCAGGGTTCGAGTCCAGGCGAGCGTGCAGGAAATAAATTGATTATGGCCTGAACCCTCATAGGAGGACTGTGTCCCAGCTGTGGGATCATATATGGGATCCCACAGGATCATATGTGATCATACAACACTTTATAAACACGGCAATCCATTTGTAGAGGCGTAAGGTCTGCAATGGACTTTATGCCTCTCCAAATGTTCATGGGCGGGGGTAGCGCTTACCATCAGGCGTCCCACCAGCTCCATTGCCGACTGTACAAAAAAAAACATACATTATCATTTCGATTTTATTTTTTTTGGATATGTTACTGATGTTGCTCGATAAGTGAGTGAAAACTCATTGCAGTAATTATTTTTGTTTGAAATAAATGTTTGGTCATTCTGTCACATAAAATTTGTTGTGTTACCTCCCTCACCAGGAGCGTCGATGATCAAATTTTGTAGAAAATAATTATCTAACATAAGCATTACATGATAAGTATGGGTAACAGGATACATGTAGGTGTAATATAGCAATATTTTTCATTAGCAGTTGCACCTGTATCAGCTATGAACTATATAAATTTTACTTATATGTATTTGATATAAAATTTGAAACGAGTAAATAGTAAAAAATAAAATGTTATTTTTGATTTTGATGAAATTTTAAAAGATGCGTGAACATTATTAAAACTTTATCTGATTGTAAAAGCGTTTGCGTAG
This sequence comes from Zerene cesonia, assembly GCF_012273895.1. Taxonomy (NCBI): domain Eukaryota; kingdom Metazoa; phylum Arthropoda; class Insecta; order Lepidoptera; family Pieridae; genus Zerene; species Zerene cesonia. The sequence continues at coordinate 8,180,676 of NC_052121.1, read as the reverse complement.
CACGACTACCTTGATAAGCTTTGTTTTGCTGTTCGAAAGTTTCAACTAATTATCTATTCTCTTCTAGCTAAACTTATCTTTTATAGCATAAAAGTTTTGAATACAGCTATTGAATACCGAAGATTTTGCCTATAATGGTATAGATCGTGGCAACAATGCACATTCTGAACAATATAGCTTATTGTATTCAATATCGATGCTAATTTACACTCTTTATCCAAAGGAAGTTGATTGTGTTGTGTAATACATATAATTATAATGAAAAATGCGCAATGCTTCAAAATTAGGGATCTCGTAATTGTTGGCCCAGAAAAGGTTTCCAATACGTAATATCATATAGTAATCCAATATAGTGTTTTTAATACCCGGGACGATTAAAATTTGTTTTGTTCTTTAATATAAAATGTAAGTTGAGAAGTAAAGTAAAAAGATCATGCATGAAGACATTATATTCCTATAAATATTATAAAATGCAATGTAGCAAATTCAACATTGAAAAAATTTATACGGTATTTAAGTGATATAAATACATCGTATCAACGTCATTTGTTTTTTGCTAGAAAATCGTATAGAAATTACAGAGCCTACGATTAAAAAATACGGTAATGGTCATCATGATTATGACGTCAAATAAATAATAATAGTAGCGACTGACTCGGTTTTCTATTCATTCTTTATTACATACATCCCATTTTTACACGCTTTTTTTATACCATATGTTTACAATTTCTCAAATACCCAGCAATTTATTTAGTGAAAAACAATGAGAAGTTATTTAACAAATATGTCAGAAGAACCATTAGTTTATGCACGACGTTCACGACATTCATTACACTTATTCAAAAAATGATAGTCTTAGATAAATTCAAGTGTTAAAAGTGCAGACTGTATCAATTAATTTTTTTAATATCGAGTGCTGTATTGTCTGTTTGTAGATAGTTCTTGTCAATATAATCAATAAAATTTACTACACGTATCATTTACAAACAACATGACCAATAAGTGAAGGATGTCTGAACAAAACGTATTTGCTCTGATTTATACTAACTTAAGCTGTCAAGATACGAATCTTCGTCGGCAAATATTAAAAACAAACTAGTCACTTTGCTACAAACGATAAAACTGTTATAAATACACCGGTGACACCTATTTGTGATTAGTGCGCCCGCGTTAGTACGCGCCTCATACATTTTTTACATATCCATTGATCTCACTTAAAATTAAAATGGCTCCCGGGGTGATTCCCAATCCTGACGTCATGATAACCGGAACGCTTGACGTCATCGCGCAAAACGACCGAATCATCCCCGAAATCGAGGAATCGATTCCCAAATCATGCCCCATAGATCATCTCAATGATGCCAGTGTGAATGACGTGGGGATGAAAATTGTAAAGCTCGATAAAAAACAGCCGCGAAAAGTTGTTAGGCCGAAAGTGTTAAAGAACCATGAGTCGAGGGAGTTCCTGTACGATCGGCTCTATGATACCACTTGCCCTAGAGTGGTAAGTACCTAATGTTAATCATTTGGACATGTAACTGCGTAATATCTCAAGCTTTTTAAGTCCACCACATCGACATTGTTCAAATACTTTGAACTAATGCTGGCGATTTACAGTTAAGATATTATAGACACATGTTGAAAAACTTTAATTATTAATTTAATTGCCAAGACCGTAACTATATAAGTGTTAATACCTACTCATTGGAAAAAAATATTAGATAGAGGTAGATTCTGGAAGTATTGTTATGATTTATAATTATACGCAATAGAGTGCTATTTTTGTTTATTTATCATTATAATCTGCAACTATTGGTGTGTTTTCTAAGTGGCTGTTTGCAACTTCTTAAAAAGACAACTATAAATAAGCGTATCTAGAACGCATTTTGTATATTTATTCTAAGAATAACATTGTGGTAATAATTAAACAGGTAGTTAATAAACTAAAAGGTAACATAAATCTGCCTCACCCGTAAAACAATTACGTAACGATGTTAAGACAGATATCTATTGTACTTGTATTGGTTATTAGTTGACTACATTGTATATGGTCAGTGGTCAAGCGTATGATAGATTGTTCATTTACATTGTTCCTATGTTCATTATCGTGAAAAATGTATTTGGAATATTCCCGTATGATAAAGCATTTTTGCTAATTTACGTCTTCTTTTAAACCGTGTATCCTGTATTGAGTTGTCTATTTTTGATATGTCTATTCATTTATTGCGGACATCAGTAGTCTATCCTACGCTTTCATATTACTCTATGTTAGTTCAGGTTATAATCCAGTACGACAGTCAGGATGAGTCGATACATCTGTGGAAATGTTAAAATTATTACTGTGGTACACGCAAATTTATCGATTTGTTTACTAATTCAACGATCGCAGCAGGCAGGCAATTTGAAAATCGTTCTGATTATTAAATAAAGATTTTTGTACATGTCCTTCTCTTTTTACTACTACTCTATATAGACTTCTCTTTATTTCCAAGGCTTTATAGCTGCTACTAGATGACATAAAATTTTATCTTGCGTGTTGAAGATGATTTAATATAATTTAAATTTCTCTTAAATAAATTGATATCAAGAAAAAATAAGGAATTTGTATAATGAAATAAATATGTAATCTCTCATATGCTTAACAAAAAAATTTTGAGAATCCTATAATTTATGAAATAATATACTAATACAGTTTCTCAGTTTGTTTTGAATAAGGCACGGAGGCGTCACTAATTTTATTATTTACGGATAACGTCCGTTTCGTAGATTAAAATTAATTCTTGTTTGTATAAAACATGTGCTATTTATTTATTTGTTGTTTTTTTATTTTTTGGTATTTGTATCTGGGGTTTTTAGGGGAGCATAAACAGTCGGACTTTTCCCAAAGTTATTATTTATTTGATTAGAAACACGGTAAACAAAATATAGAATGCTTAATTATATTTGTAAATAAATATAATAATTTCTCTGAACAATAATAATGTATAAATTATATTTCGTACAGTTCATAATTATATTGTTTCTAAAAAAAATTATTTTTTAACAATTTCTGTAAGTTCGTGTCAAATAAAAACATTGATAAAAATGTCCAAGTTATAAATTAACGATTATATCATGGTTTAATTTTTTTTCTTAATTACGAATTACTAGGTATAACATAGATCAGATAAATGTATCCTATAAACATCTCCTGTTTTTGTATAAATATATCGAAATAATGTTCGCCTACACACGCATACACACACATCACAAATCACACATTAAAACATGTAGGAATAAGAATACATCTTTGTTACTGCGCTTATCTCGCGCGAAAACTATGCCGGGGCGCGAGCAGCCAGGCGTTCGTATCCGGGAGTTGCGATCCAAATTGCCCCGGGCGGCTGATGTTACACCAATGAAACTTTTATTTATTCCTTGTTTTGTTCATATTGTACACGTTTTTATTGAAGGTACGGTTGCTATCGACGATCGGTGTGAACGCTGCCAAATTATAGGTGTTTTTATTATTGCTAATAGTTGCGCTTTTTTTGAGACTTTAGTATTTGTTGATGGATAGAATTATATAATGATGAATTAAACAATTAATGACTTAATCATCAGTCGGCCAAATTGAATTACCTATCAATGTCTTTACATTGTACTCGCATTTGGATGGAGTGGATGATAATATCAATTACCAATTATCACCGTCGTCTCAGTTCGGTTTTCTTTGTGCATGACTTATTGTATGATGTTGAAGTTGAGGGTTTAAATAAAAAAAAGTAACCTAACGTTTGTCACTAAAATAGATAGAATATACATTTATTATTAGTAAAACATAATATAATTAACGAAGTAACAAATCCTACTAATACTAATATTATAAATGCGAAAGTTTGTAAGGATGTGTTTGTGTTTGTTGCTCTTTCACGCAAAAGCTACTGGACAGATTGCAATGTAATTAGGCAACTTTTTGTCCCGATATTTCTACGGGATACGGACTTACGCGGATGAAACCGCGGGGCGCAACTAGTTCTGCACTAATTTGAAGTTAACAGTAATAATATGAGCAATCCTAACGGTTGTGATTCACGTAGCATTTGATATTGTTTGATAGTGGAATGTTGTAGAACTATTTTCGTATTAACGTAAACAAAAATTTACAACATCAATTATTCCTGGATTTTCATCCCGTTAATAAAGCAAGGACAGCTTTATTTTTAGACAATTTGTATTTCATTATAATACTATGATGATGCATGATATATAACTGAATGTTTAAAGTAACTTCTTTACACTATTTCGCAAATTGGGTATCTATAGAAATTGAAGATAAAAATCTGCGCTAAATTTACAAATTCATTTTAGAATACCTAGATACGATTCTTAAACCTTGTATCTTGTTATACGCGAATAGTCATTATGCATAATATGATATATATATATATATAAAAAATTAACACGCAAAATTAAAAAATAGTTTCTTTCTAAAAAGTTCAGTCATGAATAAGCGACGTCTCGAAATCATGCTTCAACGATTTTGTATACGTGCTGCATTACTATGAGCATATTGTTCTATAAGAAAAATAATATATCATCACTCATATGTAAAGTACAAATTCAAGTAAAATATTGTCACTGGAGACTCGTGATACGCATATGTAGAACCTCGTTAACAGCTCCGTATAACCATTAATAGCGTTTTATAGCACTCATTTTGCTATAAAAATGATTATATTTACAGAAGAAAGTTGGTTGAAATAATTTTGATACAGTTTAAATACTTTGACGTTTTTGGTTAGATTTGAATTGACATACCTATTTAAATAGGGCCAAACCAAATCTATTCTCATAATACATATCTGTCCTATAATATGTAACAATAAATGAAAGTAAAACCGATCAATAATATGTACAATAAAATGGTAAATAAAATACGTATTACTTCTAATACGTTGTGGAAATAAAAAGGGGAAATGGCCCGACAAATACGGCTATTTCCTTGCCTAACGAGATTCAAATCTATCTAGCGTAGGTACAATTCAATCACTCACTTTGACTCAACAATCCTTCTCTGCAAATTGCAACAGTTGTGATATTTTTTATTGCTTATTAAATCTTTATCAAAGATAATCTTCCTTAATAATATTTGTTACATTCTATTCTATTTGTATCAGATTTATAATAAAAAAAATCGAATAATTGTTAATGTACGTATTTGGTTTGTTAAACCTGTTTCTTAAATATTTTACGTATCTGTTATTCATAAAAAATAATATATTAATAATCTGTAAAATAAAAATAAAAAACAGGCAGCTGGCACATGAGAAATGTTTATAAATTTTTTCTTATGGTTCGGAGTCTTCGAATTTTATTTTTTTCCAATTTTAAATTAAGAACATTTTTTTATTTCATTATCTGTGCCGATGCAAGTAGGCGCGAACAATTTGTGAGACTGTAAAAAATTAATTTTAAGTTAATAATTTGATTCCATAAAGCTAAATCCTGTAATAATAAAATTTATTGTGATTTATATCTATATAGATTATAACTTGCCTGGGCCTATGGATTCATATTAAAATTGTACCTTGGTTTATTATGTCAATAAATGTTTTTAATATAATTTTCTGTTTGTATTTTAATATAAATTTCTGTGCCAAATTATGATAGCGTATTCGCTTTAAGGCTATGAATATGGTGTAAATTTTTTAAATATTAATTTAAAGGACTATTACACATCTTTGCTTGCATATAAACTTTCACGTAATGATATCATAATTAGTATATTACAATAAGTAAGAAAACATCAGCATTATATTCGTTAACAATTATTGTAATTAAAAAATTTGTTTGTTGGTCCACAGTCTACACTATGCAACGAAAAAACATGCCTCGGCAGTTTAATGGCTATACCCGGAAGAGGAGACGTGCCGAGGGAACCTGAAGAGGTTTTAAATGATGCAAAAGATTTCCTTGGACAGTATTTCGCTTCGATTCGAAGGTAAATTTACTAAACTTTTTTGTTCTTACAGTTACATATGAGGAAATTACTATATGTAAAAGAATTATACTAAAGCAAATTTCTTAGAAAAACAAAAACCTAACTTATGTTTCCGACGCAGTCGGGTAACAAAAGGTTCTTTGAAACGAGTTTTTGCAGCTGTAGAAAGGAAAGGAAGAGTAAGAAAGTATTTATTGCATATTCAAGCAAAGAGTTTCATAGGTTATATATAATATGATTGTCACACTTTGTTTTCATGTTGTTGTAAAATTGGTTTTGCAATTTATTAATTTGCCCATGTACAAAACTACGTACAAAACCTATCCTTCATCGGCAAAATCGGCGTAATGGTAAAGCCGTAAAAGAGTAACAGACAGATAGATTTTTGAATTTCTAAGGTATCTGTTCATATAATATGTTTGTTTATTATTAAAACCAATAAGTACATTGGTTTTTTATTAAAAATTCTTGAGCAAAAATATATTATGTATCAAAAAGATTGTTATAACAATTATCCTTAGCAAAACATAATTGACCGATTTAAAAAATAATATTATAAATTAATTGTTTTTTCATATTTATTTGTTTCATTCTATCACAGAGCAAACACCCCAGCTCACGAAGCGCGATGGAAGGCGGTACAGGAAGAAGTGGTGAAGACAGGAACATATCAGCTAACCACCACCGAGCTGGTCTTCGGAGCCAAGCTCGCGTGGAGGAACGCGAGTCGCTGCATTGGCAGGATACAGTGGTCCAAGTTACAGGTCAGTTGATAAAGTACTGGGTTTGAAGTGAGATTTTTATATATAAACTAGCTGCACCCGGCAAACGCTGTTCTGCCTTACTCTTATCATTTAGGGGTATGAAAAATAGATGTTGGCCGATTCTCATAGATACCGGATAAGCACAAAAAATTTCATCAAAATCGGTCAAGTCGTTTCGGAGGAGTATGGCAACGAAAACTGTGACACGAGAATTTTATATATTAGATTGATATAGGTAATTATCGACATAAGAGAAAGAGAAAATTGTTGAAGAAATCTGCATGTGGTAAATGTGACGTTACTTGAAATATATCTCTTTATTTAACTTTCTGCGTTATCTTCGTTAAATTCGTGTAACAAATTTTGACATATTACGCTAAGACTTTGCAATATGCTTCATTGCCGTCTTATCATTTTGTGAAACACAGTTTATTATAAAATAAGCGCACGTTCTATTACTACATTCTATCGAAAGACCATTTAATAATAAAAAGTTCATTTATTTTCTGTGACTGCGATAAATCTCTGAAATCGTTTATATAGGGACAGCACGTGACCAAATAGTAATGACATCATAATAATAACCTAAATTTTTATTTTCGAAGTAAATGTCGAAATATGTTCCATTACGTGATCGGAATAGATTGTTAAAGCACCTACCTAAATTCTCCTCTGGTGCTAAAAATCTAGTCACTGGTATTTTCATAGCTTTTCTTAATACTGGAACAATATTTGCGTAAATTTAAATTGGATAATTCATTGTTTACTGGAAAAGAAAACGGATGAAAACCGTTGACGCAATCGTTTTAGATGGGTCGTAAAGAAACCCACCTAGCCGACTCATTCTAGAATCACATTCTGTGATATAAAATTAGTGTACATCGCTTTTATGGTTACACATGGTAAAAGTTGAAGTAAAAGATTTTCAATTGATTTACTGCTTTAAAAAACATCCTGAATTTATACCCGGTGCGTAACCTTATTATAACCTTATTAAACCACGCGCGGTTTCACACCGTTTCATCCAATACAATACACATAATTTTTAGTTTTATAGCAACGAATGCTTTATAAATGAGAATTTTTAAGAAACAGATAAAATTCCATGACATGGGGAATGTCGCCGGTTCGAACTCGCCTCGTGATCGATTTTTTTCTATTCTTTAAATATTTCTCAATACAATACATTTTAACAACAATCATTATATTATTTATTTAAACGGAAAATCTATCTTTTGTTGTAAAAAGTAACATGCAAATATGGCTTTCTCTGCCATTGTTTTGTTTTGTACTAACGACTGATTGTGCGCTGAATAATTTAGGAACGTATTCTCACGTGAGATTTCACTTTTGCCTCGACGTGAAAGAATGGGCGAGTTTGTTTGATTACCGTGTATTGAAAATATGAAACTATATTTTTTTAATTTATGAAGCTTGTGGTAGTATGGCTTCATATAAATATACGGTATTAGATACATTTTATTCTAATTGACTGGATATTTCTGTTTAGCTATTGCGCTTTTCGTTATTTCAATATTAATCGTAGAAGATTTTTAATAAAAGACTGAAAATGTTGTAAAAGTAATAAAAATCAATCAAATTAACATTGTTTGAAATCAGAGCTTGTAAATTTAATTCAACAAAATAATTAATGTCTAAGTTTTATCTTTTTTTTCTATCCACATATACCCTTTCGTTTTCGACCCCTTTTATGTTAAAATGTAATGTATATATTAAAATTATATTGGTTTACTTGTACATTTCTACTACAGGAAAAATGGAAAAGATATAATTAAAAACCCATTTTATTATTTCCACGAAAAAAATGGGATGTTTGATAAGAATTTACGGGTGATATCAAGTCAATCAAGCTTGTTAAAATGCAATTTTCCGCTTAACTGTTATTTTTTCTTTATTTATTTACGTTGTTACAGGGTCAATCGTATAATTACAAGTATATACCCACATGTAAAGGTCAACTAAAGAAAGTGTTTTTAACTGCTTATGTTAAAACAGCTGCGTCCCGCGGTTTCACCCGCGTAAGTCCGTATCCCGTAGGAATATCGGGATAAAAAGTTGCCTATATGTTATTCCAATTGTCCAGCTATCTTCGTACCAAATTTCATTGCAATTAGTTTACTAGTTTTTGCATGAAAGAGCAACAAACACACACACATCCTTACAAACTTTTCACATTTATAATATTAGTAGGATAGTAGGATAAGATAGGGTGTATCGCGGATTTATTTTTTGTTTTGTTTAACTATCATATTATGTAACACGATACAGACATTATCCATTCATAAATAATTATTGGTATTTCGACTTCTTTTCGCATTTGCTTGATATTAGTATAATTTCCTTCATTTGTATTTTTCCTAAATAGAAGGCTTATTAAAATAAATTAACATTTAATTCGTAGCCATAAAATAAATGCTAAGGAATTGTAATTATGAGACCTCGTTTATAAAGAGCGAGTAATCTTTACAGAAACACCGCTGAACGTAGATTTAAATATTATATTTCCATCTATCTGCGTCCTGCAACATCTGGAACATCCTTCTACGGGGCGATTCTCACGGAGTTTTTGTTTACAGTATGCATTCGCAATATCTTATATCAATATGAAACAATTGTAACTAATACTTAATATTATTTTTATACTTTGATTTACTCACTATTAAGTGACCCAGCTTGGTTATCCGCATGTGGCAAAAAAAACCTCATTAAAATCAACAAGAAACTGAAACAATATTGCCAGTAAAATCAATTATGTCCGTTCTTACTGCTTGAAACTACGAGGAATAGGGCAAAATGAATTTGCTGGCTCTAATGAGAAAACTCTCATTTCGCACCAGGACACAAAAAAGGAATATGGGAATTGGATGGGTTACAGTTAAAATCATTTTGGAGGCCGAAATAAAATGCCAGTAACACGAATTGGTATTTAAATACTTAAGAGTACAGAACACATGTATTGTAATTATTTTAAACTATAGGTAGATATTAGGCACTTACAAAATGAATCTCCTAATATTTTATCGGACGATACTTCAGCGAAATAGATACTCTTTGTCAATTATTTTGTTCATTATTGTATAGTAACAAAAACATTGTTAACAGAACGCTAATTTATTTACACTATTTCACTCCAAAACGTAATTCGAATTTAACAATTTCCAGAAAGAACACAGTTTACGAACTGTATTTCACCAAAACTGTTGAACAAGTTAATGTTGTATGAATTCTCAGTTTGTTTGACTGTATAGCTGTTGTAAAATAAGCCGTGGCTTTGCAAACACGCCGCCAACAGCGCCTTGTAAAACATAGGATATTACTAATTAACTGCCACGTCCTCTGTTTGCTCGCAGAGGCTAACTACATTATGTCACTACGCTTATTTCTAAAAGTTTTTGAAACTTATTATAAAATGGAACGATCGAGCATTGGTATGAACGGTAATAGAAAATTTTAAAATAACATTTCCTGAACCGAAGCTATTGTAGATTTAGGTATCATTATGATTGGAAACGGAATACGTTAAAATGTATTATTTCAACTTTTATATTAAGGTTTTATGGCTAGGTAATATTGGTTTATGTGAGTACGTTCCATTTGATATGAATACTAATATTGAAGTCTTTATTCGAGTTTGCTTAATCACCATAACATTAACAGAATACGCTTTATAAGATGACTATTTAAATTATCATTTTAACTTACTCATAAATAACTTGTAATAACACAGTTTTCTCATTCAAATAAGAATCAATATTGCTTGGAATGTCACATGATCTTTATTGAATAAGTAATTCTTTTGCGTACTATGCATGTTAATGACTAAAAGATGTGGTATAGCAAATATTGTTGTGACGTTGTTTAAGTAAATTAAAACATCCAACGCATTTGTCACATGACTTTAGGATGTGGGATTTATTTATTTTTAGTTACACAATTTAATCAAATGATGTTGATGTAGAAATGCGTGCGTGTGTCGTGAGATGTTTATCAGAATTTCAGAATTCAAAGCTGTATGATAATTTTTTTATCCTGTTAGATAATATCCTAATAATTATGAAAAAAGATTCATCATTGTAGACCATTTATTATCCATTTAAGAGTTTTATAAAACGACGTGCTCAATTATTCACCTCGTATAAATCTACATTGTTAATGCATTAACTCGCTTAAATTGATTACAAACACTTAATCCAACAATTATCGCAAAGCTCCGCGATTGAAAGGCGGTAAATCTCAATATTTTTCTAATTAAGTCGGTTGATTGAGTAGCAGGCGACGTAACGACATTAAGCGCCTTCATTCGCTCACCATTCAGTTCGCATCGGTTAGACGGATGAGGAGGACTTAAATCGGCATTACCAGGACTAAATTTAAGTCATCTGATGTAGAGAGTACATTTCGTAATTACACTGCTTAAACAGATTGCTTGGGTTAATCAGAATGAGGCTCTCGGATCGTTCGCGGTTCGCAGAATTTCATGATTTATTTCACAAAATGCGTACGGCCTTCCATACTGTTTTGTAAAAAGGTCGTGCGTAGGTATATTATAAACAACAATGGGTGGAATTTAAATTCGACAATTGTTAGCTTATTTGAATGTTAGAAAGGTATTTTCTGTTCCGAATATTAGTTCTATTGTTGATGTTACTTATCGTATTTGTTATTTGCCGTTGAAAATATCAGACTCTGAATAAACATATGACTCGCAGTCGTTTTTGTGGCTTATTTTAAATATAGGCTAAAAGCTTGTACAGAAATTCAACAATACTACATGAATCTTCGAATTTGAAAAGCTATGGAGATGTTTTATAAACATTTTTCTCGTAAATTAATAAATTAGAATTGCTGGAAGATCTTACATATTTAAGTTTACTTTCAAAGTGTTTGCATACAATTTTATTTTTAACAGGTTTTCGACTGCCGGCAAGTCACAACGACAAGCGGGATGTTTGAAGCACTCTGCAATCACATCAAGTATAGTACAAATAAAGGAAATATTAGGTAAATAATTTTGTTTATATATGTTATACTTCGTGTAATACAAATACATTGAAGTTGAACAATACCTGTCTCAGTATTGAGAAGTCCCGAGTCACGTAGCTGAGTATCGGAACGATACAGCTGTTGCACTGATCGATTCTTTGCTGGAATAAGTAGGTTAAAAACCACTTTATTTACTTTGTTGCTCTTACAATTGGAGCTCCTTGATTTTCTTCCTTTTAACCAAGATAATAGTTGTAGTTCTTCGAATAAGATTATGCACTGTGTAATTTAATTTTTTTTTTATTGTTATGACCTTTTTAAGACATTTTCAAGTCCTTCTTAACGACGTCATCCTTAATTAATTAATTTTTAAGTGTAACATACCTACCTATATAGCTCTTCTAGTTCATTGACTCGCCAAAGAAATACCAATATACACAAATCATAACACTTCTATTCAATCTAGACTTCTTTAAAAATGAAAATACATTGTAATTTCTTGTGTTTGATTTTACGCGAGTATTGTACATTTAAAAATTTAAGACTTTTTAAAGTATTTTAAAGTTATTTTTTCTTCACGTTCAAAATCGATTAAAAAGTCTATAATTTTTTAATGAGAATACCTTTCTTAGGTCAGCAATAACAGTGTTTCCCCAACGAACGGATGGCAAGCACGACTACCGGATATGGAACAGCCAGCTCATCAGCTACGCGGGCTACAGACAACCCGATGGTACTGTTCTGGGTGACCCCATGCATTGTGAATTCACAGAGGTAAGTCATAGAGGTGGATCTATTCGTAGAAACCTGTTACAAATTGTAAAAAATGCATAAATTAAATTGCAGCCAAAATGAATATCTTTTTTAAATTAGATAAAAATAAGATAAAAAAGGAAACAAATTTAAGGAAGAGAATGAGATGTACCTCGAAACATGTAATATGACGTTAGATAACACTTAAAAAGTTTTTAAATATTTATAAATTGCAGGTTATTAAACTTGTACTGGCGTGACATCGTCCTTTTATATAAAAATCTCTAAATAAATAAAATATGTACACACACTCGTATCGTCTTAACAATCGAGTTGTTGGCAAAGATGAGAGATCGGTAAAATTTGCGCCTTTTTTAAATTTCTTGTTTGTTTAATATCTGTTAATAATTGTTTGAAAAGTATAACATTGCAAATTTTTAAAAGCTTTTAACGCAAAAGCCTAAATTAGATTTAATTCCTAAATCAATCTTTCATGACGCAAGTAACCCTAACGCCACCTGATTTCAGTAAAAATGTAAATCTTCTAAAAGATTAGTTTCTTAAAGATTGGAAGACTTTTTATACTAGTTTAAAGCTTTTATTTAAGAATAAATTAATGTAGCTTTCAATTGGAATTAATTAGTTAAATTCAGCTGATAGGTAATTATGTGAATTTGTTCATTGTTTGAACGGATTTTCTCTTAGATAGTTTGAATTTAATAAAACTTACAGTTAACTTTTTTAAGTTAGATTCGGCTTTAGGAGTTAAAACGTGATTTATTCATTACCTGTATTAGTTAATATGTGGAGACAGTGATTACTGGTGTGAATATTTTACACAGTTTGTAAACATATATAGAGGTGAGTTATAGGCAGCGATGAGAGATAAGTTAAAAAAATTAAACATATAAAAATTGACTAAAATTATGTACCTTTTCATAATATTTCAATATTTATACTTTATTGATATGTTGCGAAAAATAACAAAAAAAAAGAATCGCGCCAATCGTGTGAAATCTCAAGGAGTTATCGAGTAACAGAATCAAAAAAGAAAAAAGAAATCAAATTGGAACCAACTCCCTTCGGTTTAAGGAACGTCGGTTTTTAACGCATTTTTTGCGTTTATTATTCTATTTCAACACAAACTACAAATATTTCCATTTCCGATAATTTTGATTCATTCCGTAGCTATGTTTGAAACTCGGCTGGAAACCGCCGAAAACTGCGTGGGATATCTTACCGCTCGTGCTGTCAGCGAATGGCAAGGATCCGGACTACTTCGAAATACCTCGCGAACTTGTCATGGAGATACACATGACGCATCCAACGTAAGTGGTTATCACTTTAATGATTGAACTTTAGTTATAGTTTGTCCGTCTCAACTTTGTTTGGTTGAAAAATTATCCGGTGTTAATCTAAGCATATTTTCCGTCTAGCCGTTTTGTGGTAATGAAGGAACAAATGTTCATATAGTAAATAGTGTAAACTTTCAGTTTGATAACCATTTAGCTTCTACTAAGGTAGGTAATTAGGGGAATGTGTATAGTTTATTTTTGTTGATGGATTTTATTATCATATATCGTAGAGTATTAATAGTAGTTCAAATATTAAAACATTTTGCACCTGACCCATGTTAGCCAATAAAAGGTCTGTATCCTTCAATAAATATTTGAGCTCTCTGAATTTAAATATATTCAATAACTTCACGTACATTGGACCCGTTTATTTTTATGTTTAATATTATAGTATGAAGAGATTAAACAATGTCATTTTACTGTCTTCAAATATTCCTCGCTCAATAAAAAAATTAGATTTAAACATCACATACTCAAGTAACTTGTTCCGAAGTTATAATGAAGTTTTAAGTTATCTTAATTCTTAGACAACAAACATACAAGATCTTAGCAGAGAGATAGTTAAAAATATCAATAATATGCGAAATTATAAAAAATATGATACTAGATCGTTCCCATATAAACGCAGGACGGCCACTAACGTGCCTCGCATTTTCCATCACAAGTTTATGTCCGCATAAACACTCGTTGAATGCATTATTGTACGTCACACGAAAGGTTGGCAAATACCGTGCAGATTGCTTATCGTAAAACTTTGCTCCAGTGATCTCCAATCTGTGTTTATTGCCCATAAATCAGGCCCATTCAATAATGTTACGCTATTGATAATGTTAACTGGCGTCTCGCAAATGGAGTCATAACTTGTGATTGATTTAATCGGTTATATACAAAGGTACTACAACAGCCATCAATCCATTAGACACTTTGTATGAAAATAATGAACTAATTCTTTTAGTAACGTGATAAATACGTGTTCATTTGCGTAAACGGTGCTTGTATGACGATGTTCCGAGAGTCTGCTTTAATTAGAATGGAAGTGTTTAAATTCCTTGTTAAAACGTTTATTAGTTATTTTAATTTTCATTTATTTGAGCGGTTATGAATGCGCTGTACTTTGTATTAATGCTGATCGGTACTTGTATAATCCATTTATAATCCATAAGATTTGATCTTATTCCCCATAAGCTAAATCAGAATTTAATAGTAAATTGGCACTTACAATCAATTAAAAAAAATTCCACCAAACTAACAACAAACGCTCAACAAGTGGGCGTATCAATGGATTCATCGTTTTAAATCTTAATCACATACAATGTCATGATAAAAGCTATTTATTATCCATTTGTTCATGGTAAAATTTGTTTGTTTTTATAAGAACGCTTATGACTTGCACAAGTGAATGGATTATTATTCTGTATTTACGCCCACGGAATAAGTTGTCAAAGGAAATTCCCATGGGAATTAAAAAGTAGCGTATATCACTTTCTAGCCTCCCAACTAAAAACCCAAAAAATACATACATTATTCTAATTCCTCGGTTGCGATGTGAAAGAAACAAACAAACACATTTTCACATTTATAATATTCACAGGGAAAGGAAATAAATAAAATTGGAGTTTATGTGTAATGAACCTACCCGATTCCGTATTCCTCGATTTATTTTAATATTTTGAAACATTATTTATTTGGTCAACCAACTTTTTTTACAATGATACTTCAATTTAAATATTATATAACAAGTGTTCGTGTGTTTATAATAAAATGAATTTTTTTCTTTCTTATTCGTATAATCTAAAATAAAAATATCATGTAGCCAGAACTCAGAAATGTTTACCGCTAGTAAAGAAGTAGAAAGAATATGACGTCTTCTTTCTTAACAAAGAATCTCTTCTATATCAAAGTCACTTGAAAGTCACCAATGTTCCTACCATATAACAGTGGATTTAGTAAGCTCGAGGTACAAGTAAGATTGTATCGGTACAGATACGAATGGTTCGAAGAGCTGCAGCTGCGCTGGTACGCACTGCCAGCGGTATCTAGCATGCGGTTCGACTGCGGCGGCATAGAGTTCACAGCCAACGCGTTCAATGGCTGGTACATGAGCACTGAGATTGGGTGCAGGAACTTCTGTGACACCAATCGGTTGAATATGTTGGAGGTTCGTATTCTGTTGAAGTAAGCTATTTGAAAGACTAACGGTTCGCTCCGGCTTTCTCTGTGATGATGCCTAGCCAGTGAGATAGCACTTAGGGATTACGTACATATGCAATGGTAAAAGAATTTTTGGAATTGGTCCAATAGCTCCAGATAATGTTTGACTTAAAAAAAATTAAATTGAGTTTCAGCTTTAGCTTTGTTATGGAATAAATATAGTCTTGAAAAATAACATATTTAGTGATTTAAGAGAAAAGTATCACTTATTATTAAAGCAATGATGAATTATGATTAAAATAAGGTATTTTAATGATATATAAAATAAATATTTTTACACATAGAAAGTAGCGGAAAAAATGGGTCTGGACACGCGGACGCCAGTGAACCTCTGGAAGGACAAAACCCTGGTGGAGGTGAACGTGGCCGTGCTGCACAGCTTCCAGCAACACAACGCGACCATTGTGGACCACCACACGGCCTCCGAGAGCTTTATTAAACACTTGGACAATGAGAACAGGCTGCGGTAAGTTTTTGGAGGGTAGTTTAAAAATATGTAAAATTTTCACTTTTGCGTAAGTTTTTATATGAATTCAATACAAATTTACTAACTATTAATATACTATTTAATTTTTTATTTAGGTTATTTGGGGGTGATTGCTTGTTCAAAAAGTGCTGTTATTTTATCAACCTTGTAATATCAATTGCGATTCTTATTATATTATATATAAATTCTTATTAAAATCAAATGATGTTCTGAAGTTAATTTTTCAAAAGTACTCAATATACACTTTACTACAATTACGACTTTTAGTATTTAAATTTAAAAACTTTTTACTCCATGTTAACTCTATTTCCGTGCACGCAATGTTAGATGCATTCTTGAAAACTAGTAATAAATCGTTTAAAATCGTATATTTAAATCGATTGGAAAATAATCAAATTCACTGAAACTTAAAAGCATCATGCATATTTATAATGTTTGCTCCAAATTACGCAATTTGATATTCTGATCGATCATTGAGACAAACAGAAATACCTGCTGTATGCACTTCGCTCTATATTTTATGTAAAGCGTGACACTATAAAGCTTTGCATTTACTTTCAGTTTAATGAATATTCAACCGTTAAATCCAATTGCATGGAACTCGAAAATCTTTATCCACAACCAAATTAAAAAGGCCCGTGTTATAAATCACACCAATTATACTCAAAGCCTTTACGAGAAACAATACCCCTCTACAAAAAGTTATAAAAGTCTGAACAGTTTTAGTACGGAATGCCATAGAAAAGAAAAGTGCCAAAGGCTTTAGCTGCTTGTAACTCGCTTCAAAGAGATAGCATTCAAATTATTACAATGGGCGTGTAATTTAGCCTTTTTAAATATGACATTTGTTGTTAATAAATCTAACAAGGAACATTTATTTACACAAATTGTGTATTTGGAGTAATTGTTTCCATACCTGTGAAAAAGGCCTTTCTATTATTATGGTTCTAGGTCTTTTATTTCTTCCGAGATAGGCGTATATTTGTCTTTTATAATTAAAACTTTAGATTTATTATAAACCTTTTCATAGAATATATCATTATTCATAAATGTTAGAAAATAGATGTGAAATTTGTTACAACAGGTAAATAAATATATTTTTACATGAGAAATTGTTCATCTTTAAAAATAAATTCTATTAAATCACTAACGATGATCAGTATACAACTTAAGGTTGATTTTTGCGTATTAATAACAAATGAGCTAATCATAAACACAAACACCGCGAAATAATTAAACTATCAACACTGAATCCTTGCAGACGCGCTGTAAACAGTTCTTAAGTATATAAACACATAACGTGTGAATTGTCTGCTAGTTTACCAAATTTGGGAGTCGTGTATGTAAATAAATACGACACCGAAAACATGGCTATAAAACTTCAAAGTATGCGAACTATTGTGTAATTTGGATGTTGTTTTTAGATAACGATTTTTGTTGTATATCGTTTAACGAAGCGATATTCATATTCAATATTGACTCCTCTACAGATTAAATATGTCTTCTATAACTGTTTCTATATATGTTATGATATAGGTATTACAATGAAAGTTTAAAGATAGATAAGATTCAATACTATTAAAAAGTGAGGCAGGTGAGACAACTACAACGCAGAAGTGTACTTTTTATGTTAGATGTGTACGCTTCATAAATAAGATTTTTTATCACGCTTGTATTATCTTCACTTGTATGCTTGCATGTCTATATGTAACCAATTCCGACTTAGACTCGATTTTGATCCACTTTAAACGAACAGATTTAGTTCAAACTTTGTGCACTTATCAAGGATCGGTGACAATACATTCATTTTCTTACGAAGACTCTGAATAAGAGAATGCATTTATTATCGTTATTATTTATTTAAAAAACTTTATTTTAGAGCATTCAGTCTAACTGCCTCACCACACTAATTCTTTATTACGAATAAAGAAAATAAATTGTAGAGAAAATTAGTTTACATCTTCCACAAGTGAATACTAAATACTAAATATCGGGTACAGTTCGGGCTGCCCCGCGGACTGGATATGGATCGTCCCGCCGATGTCCTCATCCATCACGCCGGTGTTCCATCAAGAGATGGCGCTGTACTATCTGCGACCTTCATATGAATATCAGGTTATTTAACTTTCAAACTGCATGCTATTTCATTTAGAACCTTTAACATGCTTGACATTAAACCTTTATAGATAATTTTCGATACATTCTGGAGTTATAACTTGACCATAAAGGTGGACAGTTAATGCTTGTATTTGTATTTAAGCTACGTTAGTTTGAGAGGATTCACTCTAACAATGCTACTATTTAGAACTTTATCTAACATTGCCATTATGGCTTATAATACAAACCCTCGCTTAAAATTGACTTACTCTGCTCTTCCAACCGCATCGTCAAAATGGCATCCCATTGATCCTATCCATCCCACAGTCGACTATTGTCGGATCGTCAAATAATGTGTAGACTGAGTTTCGGACAATTTTAGAACGCGATTATCAGTCCACTTGTCCATTGTATGTCAATAAACTTAGCGGATTCAGGAAATGGCAGAATAAATGACTGTTTTCAAAAGACGCTACAACATGTATCCTTGATGAAACAACAGCAAGAACGTTCCAGGAGGCGGCGTGGAAGACGCACCAGTGGCAGAAGTCGAAGCCGATAACGGGCAAGCGGGCGATCAACAGGAAGTTCCACTTCAAGCAGATCGCGCGCGCCGTCAAGTTCACGTCGAAGCTGTTCGGGCGCGCGCTGTCCAAGCGCATCAAGGCCACGGTGCTGTTCGCCACCGAGACCGGCAAGTCGGAGCAGTACGCCAAGGAGCTGGGCGTCATATTCGGCCACGCCTTCAACGCTCAGGTGGGGATCTGCCTCTCGTGCTGAATGATTCCACAATCTGAGTGCTTGGATTTGATTGTGTCGGATGATAGGGGTTCTGTTGGGTTCGTTTTTGTGTGTGGAATGATTTGTAGATTCAGGTCAGAAGTCTTTTATTTCCTTTACTATTCTATTTATTGTAAGATCATGCTAGCGTCATTTGGTTGAGTGATTTAGCCAGAACTGAACAATATTGTCTTATGGCCTTCCATTTGTTATACTTCCATATATCTATATATATATGGAGCTTAGACGTCATATTCCCAGTACTATAAAATCTATTCTCATTTTTTAAGGCATTTTCAACAGCAAAATGCTTTAATAAAATAAATTAAATGTGATCACATTACATTCATTGAAATTTGTCCATTTTTAAAAGTCTTCATTACACATGTGGTAATTTCTATTCTAGTGACATGGGAAATTCACATATTTTTCTTACAGGTACACTGTATGGTGGATTATGACATCACATGTATTGAGCATGAAGCTCTGTTATTGGTGGTCACTTCCACTTTCGGGAATGGTGACCCTCCAGAAAATGGAGTGGTATGTACTGATCATATTTTAATAACATATGATATCATTATTTATGTGAACATTTTCTGTATGACAACAATTGTTTTTTTTCAAACATCATTGTTAATGTTAGCTGAAAAATATGTTTAATCATTTTGCACATTGTTTAGTATATTTTGGTAATTTAATGTTAATAAATATACTTTTGAAATCCCGTAAAGAGAACCGAACAAAGATACACTTTTCAAAACTATGATAAAATAAAATAAAAAAAGTAATTTAAATTTATTTGTCAATTAACTGTGAAGGATTGGTAAAAAAATACTATACATTTTCATATACATCAGTACAATACTAGGTTGCAATAAAAATTTTTTAATAAATATCTAATCTAACTAAGTGGCCTGTATTCTAGATCTGAGTTTTACTACATCTTTACAAAATCCCGATGTAAAACTAAATACAGCCATTTAAAAACATATCATCACAAATTAAACACTACAATTTACAGAAAACATCTGAAGTCTATTACTGAATAAAACTAGTTAATAATGTAAACTTTAATGTTTGGTTCTGGTTAGGTTTTATTGCTGTAATAAATCCTTACTAAAGTATTTATTTCCCAGTGAATCACATTAGAAGGAATTAACCACAATTGATTGTATCGGTGCAATGTAAAAGCTATTAACTTACCAAAAACTACGCAAAGATTTATGAACGAAAAGTTTAAGTGAAGGACCATTTTAAAACACCCAATATTTATAATAAATATGGGCTCTTTTAAAATGGGTTTTATTGAAGATTCATTTATATAGTAGATATCCTCAAAAGATTTATATATTACAGTTATTCTAATTTTTATAATAACGTTTAGCATTGGAATCCAATTAAAAATTATTTGTTATACATATTTGTATTATGAAAGGGGATACGGTGCTGAATACTTTAAAATCTTTTGTTTTTTTAATTTAAACTTTTTTTTTACTTTCATTATATGAAGTAATCTTACACGGGTTACATCTTCGTAATTACATAAAACATTTTTTTAGGAATTTGCCGAACACCTTTGCGAACTTTTGTATGCAGATCAAGTTGGTGATGAAAGTACTGGGTAAGTTCCAGCCAAAGATGAATCGAAAAATCATATACAAGGAATAATAAAATGTGATATTTTATAATCTTTATTTCTAAACAGGGCGTCACAGATGTTAACTCCAAAGTCGTTCATTAAAGCAAACAGTCAAATCGAATTGCAAAGATACGCGGTGACTAATCCTAAACAATTGAGCCGCTTGGAGTCTTTGAAAGGTGAGTTAATAATAACTTCAACAAAAAGTCCTAATATTGACGTCACTTCAACAAATCTGAGAACTGGCGTACATTCAAAATTAGAAAATTTTCAAAGATATTTAATGCGGTAATACTCGGACGTTTTAATTTGTTTTCCTCGTTTTGTGGTATCCGTGTTTAATAATATTCAATTTATGAACAAAAATAAGAATTTGTCGTGCTTACCTAAAATGTAATAAAACGCTTTTTTTAATAAACGGCAAAGTATTTTCTTTAGCTTAACTCTTACAAATTACGGAATTTTGGGGGCACTCGCTACATACACAAATAGTTACTGGTTGATAGGTGATTATAGTGTCATGGTTCTTTTTAATTTTATTTATACCGGGTGGCCTGTGGTGGTGGTGCATTTATAATTGTTTACTATCCGATCACCACGATTTTCACTAAGTTAACAATTTCATATTTCACCAGGAAAAAAGTCAATCTGTTATTTTGAACACATGGCGAACATACAAATAATCAAATCCTCTCTCAAATTAAAAAAAAAAAAAAAATCCCTGCTCCAAGTATAAAACCATTCCATAATAACGTACCGGGTGGTAACCCAGGCAGCGCAACCGACGCGACGTCCATAGACAGTTTCGGTCCGCTGAGCAACGTGCGGTTCGCGGTGTTCGCGCTCGGCTCCAGCGCGTACCCGAACTTCTGCAACTTCGGCAAGTACGTGGACAAGCTGCTGGGCGAGCTCGGCGGCGAGCGGATACACGACGTGGCCACCGGCGACGAGATGTGCGGCCAGGACCAGGCGTTCCGCAAGTGGGCGTCCAGCGTGTTCAATGTGAGTTGCGAAGTCTTCGGAAGACTAGGTGTATTTCAGAGTTCAGGAAATTATACGTGTCTTTTAATGGTTTTGTTTGTTATTTAACAGTTATATATATATAACGCTAGTTATCTTAGGATGTATGTAGGCAAGCTACTTATAGAATAGGGTAGCAGAGTGAGTAGCTACGAGATCCTCGAATTATATAGGCTTTGTTGAAATAACTTTGTTTATTTATAATGATACAATTCTCAGGGCTGTTATTCGAATAAAGGTCGAATATAAGTTGCATAGATCTTTAGAAAATTATAGATGTCTTATAGAAAATCTTTGGTCGATATTGTTGTTCAATGAATGCTATAACTAAATAGGAATAAATGCAACAAATTAAGATAAATCACAGAGTTTGACCTAATAATCTTATACAGCATAATACATATTTGTATAGTTTATCTAGATGTCGTCACTATATCACGGTTATCCGTGTTTACGTTTGTACATTTCATAAATCATAGAGATACCTTATCTGATATAATCGATACTAAATCTTTTCTAAAAGTTTGTATACAAACGATTCTCAGAAGTTTATTTTTCTGGATAATTTAATCCAGGTGGCCTGTGAGACATTCTGTTTGGATGATGACGAGACATTACAAGAGGCGAAGAGGGCTTTGGGAACAGTTACATTGAGTGAGGAAACAGTTAGATTCGCGTATCCAGCTGGGAAACCGCCGACGTTGCTGAATGGCCTACAATCAGCATTAAATAGACAACTAATTACGTGCACTGTTAAAGCTAATAAGGATCTAGGAGATTCTACCGCGGAAAGATCAACTATTTTCATTGATATGGAACCAAAGGTAATAAACGGAAAATTAAATTCAATCTCACAGTAAATAAGGTTGTATCCAGATTGTATCATGATATTTATTTGCAGAGTGAAATTAAATATGATCCAGGAGATCATGTTGGGATAATAGCTTGCAATCGTAAGGAATTGGTAGACAATTTGCTAGCTAGACTAAAGGACATTGAAGATTTTGATACTCCAGTTAATTTGCAACTAATGAAGGAAACTCATACTTCTAACGGTATGCTTCGAATTGTATCTTATTATTTATTAATTCATATTATGTTCAATCAGTTGATTAGATTTTCATGCTCACTGTCATTTGCATAAAACGTTATCATAATCTATTTGCAATAAAACAAAAATAAAAGTTTTTATATATCATTCAAATGCAAATTATAAATGAGAAATTTTTAAAGTATAGAAAATAAATGATTAATAATAATATATATAATTTTGGTCACGAGGCTACGGTTTGGCAAAACGACGCGGTTTCGAAACCCGCCTCGTGATCAAAAATAAGAAAGGAATAAATTAATTCAATTACTAAACAGTGTCATTATTGTCCATCCTCATTGTCCGCTCATAAAATGAGTTCTCAAACCGGTCACACACCAAACGTTGGTAATTACATAGGGCCGGTGAAATCTTGGGAACCGCACGAGAGGCTGCCGGCCGCCAGCGTGCGCGATTTGTTCACGAGGTTCCTGGACATAACCACACCACCCACGACCATACTCTTGCAATACTTGGCGAAGACTTGCTCTAGTGAGAACGAGAGGAAACAGCTGAATGTGTTGGCGACGGTAATTTTGGTTTGCTAGCTTACCGCTCGCGGATTCACCCGTATTATCTATGGAAGTAGGGTTTACTCCTATACTTTCCATTCCTATATTATCGGGATGTCCTTTTTCTTTTCGCCTGAAGTGAAGTTCGATTGTAAATAATAAACAGGCTTGGTCCAAGATGTTTTGATTAACATCTTGGACCGAACTAGGAGTATAGCAAGCTCTGTACCAAATTTATTCTGAACCGGTTATGTGTTTCGGTGTGAAGAACAGACGGACAGACAGATTACTTTCGCATTTGTACATGATGGTTATGTAGATATACAATTTGATCCCGTTTTGTGTTAGTCGTGATCATGAATGTTAATCGTACCTGAATGTACTCGTACAACTTTCTTATTTTAAGAACAAATTTTAAAATAAGATTTAATATGATTCCCTACTCTAAAGTGATATTAAAATAAGATTTATGGCTGGTTTCATTACCATTGAATACGTTCTGTAGAGTTTATCTGTCAGTTAAAATTACAAATTACGTAGTGATGAAACACAGACAGATATTAAAGATATTTGCTTTGAATAAAATCCTAATAACCATACAATAGAAATTTTAGGTGAAATATCCATAATTTAACTAATTTATTTCAAGTTACAATTTTAAAGCATAAGGTATTAAAATGCTCATAATTATTTTCATCCAGGACCCCTCAGCGTACGAGGACTGGCGCCACTTCTACTTCCCGACTCTCTCCGAAGTGCTGGACCAGTTCCCGTCCGCTAAGCCGAGTGCTTCTCTTCTCGCGGCGTTACTCTCTCCTTTGCAGCCACGATTCTATTCGATCTCTTCTTCTCCTCTCGCTCATCCGAAGCGTCTGCACCTCACTGTTGCTGTTGTTACGTATAGGACTCAGGGTGAGTGGGGTTTTTATGCTGGTGGGAATTTTTTTTACAGTTTTCATATAAGTAAAGTGTCGTTTCTAAGGAATTTAAATTATTTTAGAACAAAGTGTCGTTGTTTCTGAGAAATTCCGATTTTTTTTATGATTAATCTTAAAAGTTTATATTGAAAACATTTATGAAGTTATTGGAAATAAAAATATATTGGAAAACCTTCATGCTACCTACCTACAATAATTATAAATCACAGTCTCAAATATATAGTTACAAATGCATACAGCATTGGTGCCTGATGATAATTGCGATATCTTGCGGTTCCTACACTTTTATGATTGACCAAAATTCATAACTTTTGTGTACAATTTTACAGATCTATTTATATTACTTCTCATAGAAGTTACGATACAAGTGACCTCATTTCACAATAATCGAAAAAAAAAATCATCATCAAAAAATTTCGATTACAATTAACCAAGATATTTACAAACAATAACCAGCGAACGCGCGCCATAAATAATCATCATCCTTGACAACAATTCTGATTTATTGAGGTAAATAGCTACGGAACTTGCGGTCACGAAAACGGGGCTATCCGAGTTAACAGCGAGCGAAGAAACATTCGCCGCGTTAACCTCATCAATTCGTAATATGCATTCCCACACATGAATTAATTCCATTGGAAAATTGTGTTCCGCGAATTTCGTGGAACACAATTTTTGCTCGCTTTGATGTTCGACACTCGCGGAAGTGAGTCAAATCCGAGATTGTTGCGTATTTATATGTGGGTGATGTAATGTTCTAGATGGAGAAGGCCCAGTGCATTATGGTGTTTGCTCGAATTATCTCATGGATCGTAAGCCGGGGGATGAGGTTTATCTCTTTATACGAAGGTAATTTTGTTATACACGTTGGGTCATTGTTTGTTATTTCCGTTAGTCAATATTTGATATCGATGAATAGTTTGTGCATATACTAAAACTGGCGAGTAATGATGAAAAGGCATGTATTTTGAACATAGCTTTTTAGTATAATTGAGTGATATGACTATACCATGATGATACTTATTTTATAGCGAAGGATATTGATTAATAACATAAAATCAGACCTCGACATTGAATACGCATCGCAGTTTCATCAAAATTCTTATGTCAAATTGAAAATATTACATTTTTTCTTAATTTTTAGTTTTATAGCATTTAGATGCTTTTATAAACCAGACATTTATAAAGAATTATAAAATTATTACGAGGCGGTATGCGAACCCGTGTCTTCCTGCCAAACCAGAGCAACATTGCTAACATTGCTAATTTCTGAATTCTTCAATTTCCAATATCCAATTATAATGAGACCAAACGTTTCAGCGCCCCCAACTTCCACCTACCTCAAGATCTATCAGTGCCCTTAATACTGATAGGTCCCGGTACGGGGATAGCGCCGTTCCGAGGTTTCTGGCACCATCGGAAAGCGTTGCTCAATTCCCGAGCTCGTCCCAACGCTGGTCCGGTCTGGCTGTTCTTCGGATGTCGGACCAGGACCATGGACCTGTATCGAGAGGAGAAGGAGCAAGCGTTGCGAGATGGCGTACTGTCGAAAGTCTTCCTCGCTCTGTCGAGGGAAAAGAATATTCCGAAAGTAATAATAATAACATTTATTAATTTCCTCACAAAAACTATGCTTATTTCTCATACATCTACCTTTTGAATCTTTCATTTTCCATATATCCCAAGGTTGCTTAGAAAAAATCGCTAAATGATAAGGACACCAATTGTACGAAATGTTTTTTTTTTACTATGTGTGCATTGAACAATAAAAATAAAATAAAACTAACAACTACAGTTACAAAAAAATACAATTAAACAAAAATGGAGAGGACTGGTGCCTGTGATAGCAACTAACCAGTAATGCAGATCACCAGGCACTACCTTATACGATTACATATAAGTAAAATTATTAAATACATCGCTCTCTCTCTCTAACTTATCCCCTAAACTTAGTTTAACTAAGTTTGGAGGATAAGTAAGAGAGCAATTAAGTTTTTCACTTTAAACAAAATGTATTGGGAAATATTCCTGGTCGTTTAACTCCGGTAACACTTTTAATGGTATTGTAGATGTACGTCCAAGAATTAGCGGAAAAAGAGGGAGCGGAAATACACGATTTGCTTATAAATTCAGGAGCACATTTCTATGTGTGCGGTGATTGTAAGATGGCGGAAGACGTTCATCAAAAGTTAAAGGGGATCATTAAGAAACACGGCAATATGACCGATGAGCAAGCACAAAACTTCATGTTTATATTAAAGGTTAGTATTCGGCTTCATATACTTTTAGCGTTATTTTTTGTCAACAATTATGAAATTTTTATACCTACACCTTGATATTAACATAATTTCAATTTTAGCGCATTAAACTAACTTTAAGTGATAATGTGCATTTTGTATCACTTTATGGACCTTAATATAGACATATTTCGCCACAAATTGATAAAATTTCATTTTGATGTGAAGACGTCATACATATAGTAGCACAAATATGTTCTCATGTTAAATTTGCATATAATGAAATGTAATGTCATTAATTACAGTTTTTTGTGAATTAATGACGTCATGCTTGTACATATTAGAATGAGATTTTTAAACTAAAAAAAGATGAATGAAACCCTCTATATTTTGAAAAAAAAAACAAAAATATACAGGTCCTGTTATTTTAGATCTAGTTTCGATTAAAGTAAAAAAACAGCTTATAATTTTGAAATGTTGTCAATTGGGCTAGCTCCCACAAAAGCTTTGCTTGAAACTGTAGCCAGTGAAGACTACTGTTTTTCGATCGATGAGTGGGGGAGCTCGCAATCTTTACCTTTTCCTACCCTACCCTACCCATTCCTTTACTCCCCTCATCAATCCTTACGTAATCCCTGATCGTGTAAAGTTGAAACCACCCAGCAATAATGATACCTCAACCAAGCTCAGTCAATAATGATACATCGGTTCTTCGGTGATATTCACGTAGGAGGAGAACCGCTACCACGAGGACATATTCGGTATAACGCTGCGCACCGCCGAGGTGCACAGCGCGTCCCGCGAGTCCGCGCGCCGCAACCGCGTCGCCGCGCTGCCCTGACGCCGCTCCTCGCGCTCCCCGCGGCCGCACACATAACTCGTTACACCTCTCACTCGATACACCACACACTCGATGCACCACACACTCGATACACCTCATACTCGATACACCTCACACTCGATACACTTAAACTCGATACACCTCAAACTCGATACATGTCAAACTTGATACACTAAAGTAGATACATGTTAGTAAACTCTATGTTATTTGATTCACATCAAAAATCTTGGTACATGTCTGTAACTAGATTTACATTGAACTCGATACACGTTTACCGTTTCAGATATATTGTTTTATTCTGTTTGTGATTATGCCGTGTTTGCCTTTTTATCCTTCAGATTTGCAGTAATTTCAAATACATTCATATTACTATTGGCGGTTACTATTTGCTCTTGTAGATTGTGTGTAAAAATAATAATAATAGAAAATAAAATTTGTTCCAAAAATAATTACATAAATGTAATGTGATGTTGAATAGACGTTTCATTCTTTTTGGTTTCTTTTGATCATAATATGTGTGTTATCATAATATGTATGTTTTCCATGTCAACCTTTTTTATTATTTAATTTGTAGACTATTTCTCTAGATATAGTCAGAATCACATACGTCAATTTGTACTGTACACAGATTATTAACAATTATGTTGAAGTATATTTTGACAAACACATCGCTTTAGTATTCATTGTACTGTTTTAATTTAAATGGGAAATTTGAACAAATTACCAGTAGCATTAAATTTTGACTATGGGAAACTTTACAAAGGTACAAAAAGCACTTATTGTTGAAAAATGTATGAAACAATAAAATTACAAGGACTTAACAAAATATGTTTGCGGGATGTGAGAGGGGACGTAGAATAAAATTTAGAGAAAGTGTATTCGAAGAAGTTAAGTATTATAAATAAATTTATGGATTGAATCCAAGTATGAACTCAATGTTGATGTTGGTTCATATTGAAAAGAAATGCTTTCAAACTTGTAATTTATATCTGCATTTCCTAACGTAAGATAAAGATCGATGATCAATATATTTGCTTATCATTAAAAAATTCGAGCAATTTGACTTACGAGTTCATTATGAAGTTTACATATAACTTAATCAATTTTAGATATTAAATTGTTTCCATTTTAACTACCATCACAGTGTATTTTTAATGGAGTCAATTAGAGCTGATCTAGCTTTTTCAATGCATTTGCTTCAACCAGAATATTTCGAAGTGGTTGTGCTGGATTTTGTATTTTAATGTAAATAGTTATAACATTCTATCCTTATTCATTTCACTAACTATATTTGGAATAAAAACTGCTCAAATAAACTATTTTATTAACGCTATTTTTATTGCTATTTTGTATATATTCAAAGCAGGGTCAAAGTCGATGTGTTAACGCACAAAGTAAAAATAAATTTAATTTTCAGTACTAAATTATATTTAGAAAGTCTATGCCATATGTTTATTATGTAAGAGTTCTTTTACGTTTAAAATATAATTTTACATAGAAAAATCATGCTCCTCATAATATGCAGTTCTAACAGCATTGGACATTTTAAATAAACACAACAACTGTCGTTTCTGTTATGGAAATATCTATTTCTCAATACGCAATTTAAAATATTAATATTAAATGAATGTCCCATGGTTTTACAATTGCTTTAAATCTTTGTTTACACGTGCACTGTATCATTCTAACATAATCAATTACGTTTTGTAATGTCGCAATTTTGTATAAAGATTTTTAGTATTATTAATATGTTTTTGTACATAATTTAATTAGTAATTTTTTTTGTAGCTTGTAATAAAGTTATGCTTAGATTAATTCAAGTATTAAAATATTTATAATTCGATGGATACTATATTATCATCCTTCCTCAAATATTATAATATATAATCGGTAGTTAAGATACTTTATTAATGTTTTAGCATACATCGTCACTCAATATTTTTACTGTCCTATACTTTATTATTATGCGTGAACGTTCACTTTGTGATTCTTTAAGCTAGTCCTAAGAAATGTATTAATATTTTCTATTACTCTTGTTCGATAAGTATTAAATATACATTCTTATAGCTATGTTTCAAATTTGAATATTTTTAAATGTAACAGATATTTAATAATTAATATTACCATATCTTGTAAAATTGGAATGCACGTTTGGGACTAAAATTTTATGACGTTCATATCAAAATTTATTCGCACTGTTTCAGCTATTGAAGAGATTATATTATATAATAAAAATCTAGTTGCAAAAATTGATTAAAATGAAATATTTGTCTGTATCGATCAAATAAAGTTCCTTCGTACTCAATTGTATTTTTATTTTTTCTCGCCCCTCCATTATCTATAGAATAAATAAAATATAAACAAGATCTTAATGATGGATTAGTCTCTAAAGAAAATAATACACGTATTTTTTCCTATATAAAGAGATTCTAGCATTTTATGATATCACTAGAGACATCTTCCTGTGATAATTTTTATAAAAAAAATATGACGTCTTTTAATTATAAATCTTATACTATTTCCACAATAGAAACTCTTGTTTATTTATGGGCATAATTTGACCACATTGTGATCAATATGCAAATATTATTTATCAACTAAATACATTATGTTTGTTACGATAAGTAAACGTTTAATTCAATTTACTCTAAGATAAAACGAGTATTATTTAAAGGCTTATTTAAATAGCGTTGCATAACTATATTAGTGCGGAAGCCTTTGTTTCTAATCAACAATTTATAGTTCATGCATAAAATATTTCTTTTACTTACGTAGGTACCTACAATATATTAAAATTATGAATATGTGGTATGACGTCACAGGGTAGGCCTGTAGAAGTTCGTGTAAACTATATGAAACATGTTAAATAAGAAATAGACAAAGTTTACAAACGTTTTAAAAAGACCCAAGATCTTAATGTTTGATTGATTTTTGTTTTATCTGATTCTTTAACGGGCTGTTTTCCCCACGATGATTTTGTTTTATTGCGTGCCCGTCCAATCTGGAATCCCTTCAAGGCCGAGGTCCTAGCCACTGCTTTCCATATTGAGTAACAATTTTATAAAATTATAAGGCAGTGTTTAGTAAGCTAAAAAGCGGTAGTTCTGAGACCTTGTTCAATTC
This sequence comes from Zerene cesonia, assembly GCF_012273895.1. Taxonomy (NCBI): domain Eukaryota; kingdom Metazoa; phylum Arthropoda; class Insecta; order Lepidoptera; family Pieridae; genus Zerene; species Zerene cesonia. The sequence goes on along the minus strand of NC_052121.1, from coordinate 8,149,839 downwards.
GCGATTGTATGACAGTGCTCACGTAGACATTTCGTCATATGTCATTCATTTGATTTACTGGGAAGTGATTGAAGTTGCATTCGAAAACCGGGGAGAACCTGCGATATTTCAACTGTGGTTTAGACCATGAAGCGTTATGGATTACGAATAAGACCTAATAGTGAATTGGAATTTCCTAACAAAAGTCCCCGTGATGAATAAAACATTTGTTTAATCTAATAATACCTTTGACAATAACGATTTACGATAATATTCTACTATCACTTTTTTCAATTGACAATATTTTTAGATATAAATAGAATATACAAAACTGTTGTATCACTACAAATGTGTTATAACAACATAGATAAATGATATGATTTTCTTATCGATTTCTTTTGAAGAATAAGAATAAGGAATGAGTATGATATTTTCCATAAGAAAATCAAAACTCCAACATTTCAATTTATGTTTAATAACGACATACAAGGTAAAAGAGTTTTTAAGTAGATAAACAATTTCACGTAACAATGCCTAGTTCACAATGGAGGATAATCTAGCCACGGCCTTCGCTATAAATAGTTTGCTTTATCAAGCATCCTTCGTAAGTAGGTCTAATAACTAGGCTTGAAGACTAATCTTCAAGTTAAAAATCAATATCTTAGATCCGCTAGTTGTTGAACGCAAACGCAAGTATAAAAATAATCTTCTATTTATATTTATTTCATTCATAAAAATGCGCATATCCGTAAATACTCGACGCAGATTATACGTAACTAATCAGTCAATTAAAATAATTTTCCTAGTCCGCGACTCCGCGTCGTGATTTGGTGACACTGGATTTTTCATTTAAAGCGTGACGCACACTTGTTGATATTTTTTGCGGATATAGTTTTGTGTTCGAAGTTTGGAGTAGCCACAGACCGGTTGCCGAGACAACCAGTTGTCAGTTCGCTTTGAGCCTTACTACCGTATACATATATATTATGCTGCATTCGATAATAATCAACTCAGTAGGGTGCACGAGTTAGCATTATTTCAGTGATCGCTTTCAGTGCTCAAATGTCAAAAATATTTAACTGTTGCTCAAAAGATACAGAGTCCAGTCATTTGAACGGGATGAATAAAGAATTAGCGACGATGGAAAATAATGTTGATAAAATTAAAGACTGTGATAAAGTTGATAGAGGTATACCAAAGGCCGAACACATGAATGGATACCATGGGTGTCCTTTTAGTGAGAAAGTGGACATTGATAGTGAGAACGAGAAGAGATTAGTGAAACCGAACTTACGTTTGAAAGTTCCACAACCGTTAAGACTGAAGAATCATATGTTTGCTGAAGAGAACCTGGATACGTTGCATTCGCATATCGACGATGTTACACACTTTGTGAGTAATTCAAATTATCTATAGAACTATAAATATCCATAGATAGATCGTACAATTTTCTTATCTCACAATATTCAACCTAACGTAGAAGGTAACGGTAGAGTTCTAAAGAGTAATCGTGTTTTTATTTAATTGCGATAAGCTTCTTGTCGTTTATACATAATGTCCATGTTCAGGCTGTATATTTTATTTCTCAAAATAAAGCAGAGTATTAAAGCATTGTCCTTTGAAACGATGTGAGGTTAGGTTAGTATATGTACACACTGAAACTTCGTCTCATAATATCTACAATGCATACGGTGTAATCGAAAAGCGTGAAGAATTACTTGTATACCAGTAATTAAAATGTAAGGCTCGGAATTACTTTTCCAATGCACGAAAACAACTATAAATTGTGGAAAAATATTTTTAAATCAATCCATACTAAAAACATAACCGACAATTAATTAGATCATTAATATAGAATCAAAGAGATTTTATTCTTTTTTTATATCATAAATGAAGGTTTTAATCTAACAAACATAAAATACACAAGTATCGATGATTACAAATCAAAAACAATGATAATTAATAAATTGATGCTAAGTGTTCCCTGCTCCAATATTTAGAATTTACATAGTGCAGCATTATGCAAAACAATGATTCGATCTAACAAGACGTTAAGTCCGAGAATGTTTGAAGTTTTAACGATCTAGAATCGCATTTGGTTCATTATTTTAAAGATAAAAGGAAATAAAACTGTTTGAAGTATGCATGTTATTAATAAATTTAAGCATTTTTTTATGTAATAGAATATCATTAGAATAATCATATTGCATATTTAAATGATACTGACACTTCCTAATCGACTTCGTGTAGAAATTATTGGGATAATTATAAAAATAAGGTCTTTTTTTATTCACAAAAAAATTTGATTCAATTTATACAACATATTGGAAATAAATAAAAATCAATGAGTATCAATGTCAACGTAAGAATGGTTTATACATCAAGTCTCAAGAGTTTTTCTGATAATGATTACATAATTCGAATTACTCATTCTATTGAGATATGATTTATCGTAATTAAAATCGCCATTGAGTCCCGCGAGCATGTCGTGATACAACAATAGGTTATGTATAACCTATTTTTTATGATAATTAAAGACCGGACACATGAACTTTTTATGATTTCCCAATAATGTTTAGTCACATCTAAAAAACGATGTGATATATTTAAGAAGGGATTGTTGTCTATAAATAAGAATGGATTACAGCTGATTCGATTCAATGAAGTTACGTCATATTTATACTTACTTGAGAATTGTATTATTGGTTGAAATATACCATCTTAAGAGTTTAGTACTAAAATCTCTCCATAATTTAATACTTTTTGCCGTTTATAATGTGATAATTGTTAAAGGCAAGGGCTTATTTTAGAATTGTTATTTCCAATTGTTTTAAAAAAGTGTATAAAGATATATAAATTTAATTGCGAATATTTTATTCATTTACCAAAATCGATAAACTGTAATGAATTTCACGAATTATTTAAAGTACCAATTATTTCCAATACCTACATATAGATATATGCTAAATGCATAAGATAAATGCTACTAACGCACATATTCATAATTTAATAACTTGCAAATAATAGAAAATAAACCATCGTTGCTGTACTGAATCATAGATATACCTTAATTTGGCTTTAAAAGAACAAATCATTAAAATGTCTTTGTAAAATACAAACATGTGATGATGCTAAAACGATGCCTAAATCCATTTTATTAAGTCGTCAAGATAAAAAAAAATTGTTAAGGTAGGCTACCTTTCTTACTTCAAAATAAAAAAAAATAATGACTTTTATTTAACCGCGAAACTACAAAAATCATAGTCTGTAATAATTTTATTTATGACGTCATTACCTGCTAACTAAATATGAAGTCAGGTGTATAAAGCATACCGCGTGTTAGTGTAATACATGATCCACATGCATTGATCTATCGCTTCCATATTAATAGTACATTACAAACAGTCTGATGTTTGTTTATGTGAGACCAGAAACAGTAATCTGCTTATTTTAGTTACGTCCATGGACTGTGAAAAATATAAATACAATAGCAGCTATAATGCATGTTATGAAATTAAATCGCGCTATGTTCTCAACGGTAATTGAACTCTTGTGATGTCTATTTATATTGCAAATAATTCCAAGTATAATGATCAAGCATAGATAAAAACACAAATCGTTTGTGTTGGTAAGAATCGCCCACTGGTAGCTTGTTACTGAGACAATCTTGTAGGATATATTTAGAAGGACAAATTACTTATGCTATGACAAAGCTCTTAAGAAATTTAACGCGAATTTTAGTATAAAAGATTTGAGATGTTTATTTAATAAAGTGAAGTTTGAATGAAGGAATAGTGAAAAAAACACCCTTTAAATATTACGCTGATCGACATAAATCAAAACAAAAACCAAATGATTTAATAGGCAATTACAATTGAGAGGCAACTTATAGAGTTTTGGAACAAGCGTAGACGATGGGTGTAGTTTGACACAGTAATATTTGTTACACTAGTTGCGAGGTGAAGTGCAAATTGTGTCTTATTATACCCACTTACTGGGAAACTACTTAAGTGACGGTTACACCGAATCGAGGTACGAACGTGAAACATGATAATTTTCACACATTCAAACAATGTTTTTTGTTTTATGGTTACAACGTGTCAAATATATGAGTAATTTTTATTAATATACACTTGTTTAATTTTATAATAAAGATTTTTCGAAAAATGTGCTTTTATTAAATTTTCTGTAATAATTGCAAGCAAATAATTCACAGCTTTGACATAATATGTATGTTTTTGTATTTTATGAACGTATCTTAATTAGCTAATAATCGTAAATACGATAAACAGTGGGAAGTTGAGAATTGCAATTAGCATGTATTAAAACCGTTTCAAATATATTACCCACACATAAAGTAGTTATAAGCTATTAAGTTCATGCGAACTAATACACGATAGATATGCATCTATCATGATAAATTAATCCATTTTCGTTATTCATAATGTTTGTATTTTTGAAAAGCAAAGCATTAGGATAGTTGTTTTCATTATGAAAAATGCTAGATTTTTCGGAAACATAAACCACGATAATATTCTAGAGATATTTCCAAAATTAAAACTTTATATATATACAAAATATATAAATTTATATAAATATAATCCAATTCTCCATCCAATCTATTTTCTAGAAATCTTTAGTCTAGTTTTGTAACCTATTCACACTACGACCCTTCTTTAACAAGAATAGTAAGTAGTTGACATTAAATAATCCGCTCTATGATGTCAAGACACGCTCTCGTATATAATATACTAGCTACGCGCCGCGCTTTCACCCGCGTAAGTCCGTATCCCGTAGAAATATCGAGATAAAAGTTGCCTATATGTTATTTCACTTGTCCAGCTATCTACGTACCAAATTTCATTGCAATCGGTACAGTTGTTTTTGCGTGAAAGAGCAACAAACACGCACACACATCCTTACAAACTTTCGCATTTATAATATTAGTAGGATGTATGTTTCTAGTTACGAAATGATAGAAAAATAAAAACAAGTACAGTTCCCAAGGTAAAGCACTTAGTCGCAAACGGTACTTCATTAGCGAATGTACGCTGATGATTAGATGCCGATTTCCTCTTATTGTGTTTTAATCGATTTAACTAAAACTTAAACCCAAGGAAATTATCAGTGGGTGAATTACACCATTATAAGTGGGCGCTATATTTTAGTTTAGGGTTTTATTTTACATATAAAAATACATTTAATTAGACGCTCCTCCCGGCTCCGCCCTGATATCAAAATTCCTGTTTTATCCCACGGGTGCATTTAATCAGTATAAAATATTCTATCACCCACGTCAGCTCATACCCTGTCTATATGTCAAATTTCATCAAAATCCGTTCAGTAGTTTCAGCGTGATTGCCGGACAAACATCCAAACAAATAAACTTTCACATTTATAATATTAGTGTGAAGTGATCTATTTAGGATACAATCAATAAACGATATACATTTTGTGTACTATAGAAGTTATTATATATTGAATGCAATACTACTAAAATACGTTATTTCTTTAACCGAGGGAGAACAGATTTACAAGCTAAAACGAATTATGTTTAAACCCTCCATTCATTATTACAAAAGCTTTATTATTTCAAGACGTTTTTTTCGCAATTTCGTGATAATTTTCATTCGTGAGTCGTGATTATGATTGTGTCAATAGCGGGTATAAATAATAAAAAATGGCAAACTCTTTCGAAACTTAGTTATTGAGATGTAGACGCTGATTTGATTTTAACAGCCAGGTCGAAGTTGCATAGAAAACGTTAAAAAAAATTGTTTTTTTTTATGACCTTGCTTGTCTTGAGCAATATTATTTGTACAACTGCACAACGTACGTTACAAACAGTTTAAGCACAATTTTTTTATTTTTGATATTTTTTTTCGCGCATAATTTTGCGATACAAATAATTAATCAAACAAAATTTTCTATGTGAGATAAATTTGGATAATAATGATAGTTTTAAGTAATAATGTGTGTGACACACGAATTTACAATCCACATGTAATCCGAAATGCGTTCAATCCAATAAAAAGTTTAATTAATTAATTAAAGCAATGTTGAGATAGATCAGATACTTATCAGGGAGAGATTAAATAAGAATGTTATTAACTTTTGTGATATATTTTTCAATTACGAAACGCGTTCGATTAAAAATTTCGTTAACACGTGACGTGGTACTATTTCGATTTCTATTGTGGTCAACAGTTATACAACCTTCCATATCACAGGTCAGTTTGTCCATTCATAAATAATGACTGATGTTATCTTTCAACACGCTGGGTTGACTGACAAATTTACATTAAAGGTCGATGTTGAGAAAGTCAAATGTAATATAGTAGGTAAATAAATAATCTACATCATATTATTTGATCGAACAAGAGTCAGTAAAGCTTGTTTATTTACAACCGACTTCTTTCCTTCTTTCGTTTCTTTAGAGCTTACGACTGGGTGAACCGATTTTGATGATTTTTTTGTAACAATGTTGAATTTAAATGTATAATATTATGAAATGGAAAACATTAATTTGAAAAATTACTTAATATATTGTTTTTACAACTAACTATTATATATAATTATTGCTGTAGTGTACGGATATCTAACTAGTAAATATGTTTTTTTAATAAAACATTATATCAATATTTAAAAGGATATCCTTCCATGTTAAAATAACACACGGACAGTGGCTCGATGTCCATTAATTCTTTAATGACATCATTGAAGTTAATGTAAAACAGTAATTAATATTTTAATCTTAGATAAACACAGTGTAGTAAGACTGGTTCTTTAATGAAGACCATAATATAGAAAATCGTGGATATAGAGAGATATCTATATATCTGAAGTAATATAAAACAATGTTGCATATATTTTGAGAGTTTGAGATATTTTATCCTGTAGGATAATCGGATCCGCCAGGATGATCTCCAAGATAAAAAATCTATGCCCATTATTAAGGACAAACATTGAAATCAAGAATACCAACGATTACATCAACTTAGCCTATTCTAGATAGAATAGCTCTATCACTATAATTGAAGAATTCAAATCTTCTATACAATAACGTTTACATATTTACATAACTATAACGATTCTATGATCAGGATATAAAGATACATAATACTACTAAATTCAGGAATTATTACATCATTAAATATACATTTTACAAACAGGGTCCATATTTATAAATCGATCCACAACTAAAGAATGTGCATTATGAGTTATACGCTAAATAGTAAGTTAAATACGAGAAGAGTCACTATAACCACAACTTATCTTAATATGTTTTCTTATTAGCACCTAATATATCGAACTAATATGCCCTATTAGGTAACATGACCACGAAACGACGATTATTTCCGAAGATCTTTGATCGTGAGAATTGGTCCATGAGTAGTGTTAATTTTGTAACACAGGCCGCCTATTTGTGGTCGCTCCTTTTATTATAATGAGCCTGATTCCCAAAACACTTATTAGTGTGTTCTAATCATGCGGAATATTTTATAGCACAAGGGTAAGGGACTGTTATGAAATAAACAATTGAAAATGTTAAAATTTTACCAGGGATATTAAATTACTATTTGTAAAAAATACGTCGTATAGGTATTGATGTTTAATAATATTCTATAAATATTAAAATAATTTGTTCCACGGCGACGTACGTATAAAAATGTTTTTAAATATTGACAGAGCAAATAAAAGTAGATGATTATAAGAGAAATAAAATTTTACATCAGTCTTACGCATTAGTTTCGGAGTGGTTTATTTATTATCTTTGGTTTCGGTAAGTGAATCTTGTGTCTAGATAAACTATCACCATAGTATTCTGAATGTTTGTTATTTTATCTATAAAATATACTGAAACAAACTACAAGATCCGATTAAATGAAGTGCGCAGTGTTGATTAACATTTAAGATTATGTTATGAATGCATGACTTTCTCAAATAACGCAAATAAAAACCTCAATCTGTCAATCTCTGACTATTGTCTCATTTGACGCACAGGAATTCGCTCCACTACCTGTTGCCCCTGGCAACAATACCCGTTATGATATAACAAATCGATCAAGAGATAAATCGATTCGATGCCGTCAACATTGCATGACCGATCGTTGAGAACCGGACACGGGAAAACCCTGGATCGGCGCGGGCGCATTTGGTATTCAGCATAAATCTTGATTAGATCTGCGTCGTCTTTTTTGTGTGTGACATTGTGATTACATGGAAATTGAGCACCACGACGCTTTTCGTTAATGTAGTATTATTTTTCTTGTTTTTTTTTTTTAATTCTATGGGTGCCTTAAACTATATCATAATCGTTATTTAATTTTCGCATTTATGAACATGGATAAATTATTTAGACTTGAATACACAAATGTTGTGTAAATCTATCAAATTTCGGGCTTTTTTTATTTTCTTATATACTTTTTTAAATTTTGCGCGAAAACCATAACATGTGAATGAGTTATGAATTTAATAATTAATTCATTATTAAATTAGTATTGTCCCATAAATATAGGGAATTAAAACTGAAAATTTTAATGCTTCAATTGTTCTCAATTGATTCGTGTCAGAATGGTTCGACAATGGTGTTCCATTGTAAAACGATCGAATTCAATTGAAACACAACTAAATTACCTTAGGAAACTTATATCATTTGATATTTTCGTTGGCAACACTGAGAAATGTCTCATTGTCATCATTATAATGTATGTACGAGACTATTATTTAGTTTTTACAGAAAACAAATTTTGTTTTATGATATAATTGCCAGTCTATTTGAAATCAATCAATGATGGTACATTTATTTATATAGAAGGCCTGGCCCCTGTCTACTTACACTTTGTGCATACACTTCATGTTATCGTCTCCATAGATATTGTTCATATTAAAAACGTTTATATTCGTTTATATGGAGTTATGACTCTCTCGTGCATTGTTTCTACTCATGCTAACTTGGTCACGGTTTTTAACTCAATTTTTGTCTCCTCTGAGCATAGTATACAGGACTTTTAGGTTCTACCTTGATAAATACTTTCGTCGTAGATTTTGTATGTCGATAGTGTTAAACGAGGTACTTTAATAGAATTGCTATGATTTCAAATTAAAACATTTTCATAAGCAAGTTCTTAAATGATAGCGATTTGAATTAAAAATGTCTGAGACGGCTATTAAATCGCAATATAAAAATTCCGGACGCAATCTGTCCAATTCGCTACCAGCTGATGTTGACATGCGACTACTTTGTTTTGTATATAAAAACAAATTTCTGTATACAATGCACTAAGCTTTAACAACAATTATGTATGTGATGTGTGAAAGGTTAATGACAATTTATATAAATGTATAATGTTACCACAGATAACATAATACTGCTATTACTAACTTTCAAAACAACTGATATTCATTATTCATTCAAAATATTTTTAAAACAATGACAGAAACGAATATTACTTACATGTGGTAAAATTTTAGAAATTATATTATACCATGAAAAAACAGATAATTGTTATTTGCGGTTTTTTTTAACAGCTTTATTATGTTGTAGTTTTTAGTATCTGTGGTTGTAGTTATGATATTGCATATTAGTTTTATGAATAAGCTTCAACCTTATCTTATACCTTTAAACGAGCAATTCTTGTATATATATATATATATATATAATTGGGATCTCGGAATCGGCTCCAACGATTTTCATGAAATTTAGTATATAGGGGTTTTCGAGGGCGATAAATCGATCTAGCTAAGAATTTTTTTTAGAAAATGTCATATTCGTGTTTTATTCGTGTTTTTTTTCCCCTGACATCTATTGGTGAATAGTAATACTATTTTGCTTCGTAGACAGCTGGACAACTGAAATAATGTCATATTCGTGTTTTATTCGTGTTTTTTTTTCCTGACATCTATTGGTGAATAATAATACTATTCGCTTCGTAGATAGCTGGACAACTGAAATAACACAGGCACTTTTTATACCGATATTCCTACGGGATACGGACTTACGCGGTTTCAACCGCGGGTCACAGCTAGTCATTATATTAATGTACAATGAGTCACACTTTCAACTAGATAGGACTAAGGTGAGAGTTGATATAAAGAAGGTCGGCTTCAATCATCGAACTATCCTAGTACATATAAATGTTATCTATAGATACACGGAACCAATGACGTTCTAATAAACAAGGTTTTCCCATTAAGTCTTATCAAGTATAGCCAATTCATGGTGCCTTATCAGTTTTATGGTTATCTGTGACATGTTTGGCTAGATTTGTTTGATCTGTGACGCCTGATTATCAACGTAATACAAGTGTTAATCGACAACACTTTATATTATTCTACTATATAGCCTTTTCAGTTAGTAACTATATTAATGTGATGTATTTGTGAAATAGACTAGCAGTGTCTCCACAATTTTTTTATATAGAGAAACAGAGAAACGAATTCATCAGTTTATTTTATTATATGTATAGATACTTCTTAAAAAAGTCTGTTCGTTATTAAATTTCGCCCAATGTCATACACACAAAATTATTCATTATCATTAATTTTCTTATAATATATAATTATCATTAGGTCTCTTCATTTAATACGATACGATAATGTCCTTCAATGATTTTTTATACAACATTTGAGAACGT